>NC_054868.1:29080257-29382757 GCF_018320785.1 Cheilinus undulatus | reverse complement strand
TGAATGATATTCTGCTTAAACAATGATATTTAAATATCAGATCTATTTTTAATGTTATATGGACTGGCATTTTCAAGCAACCCCAGTTTTATATTACAGAAAAGAGACTGAAGTGTACACTGATTAATAAAGAGAAGGATACAGCAGATCACTAGGGGAGGCAGAGAGATGACTTGGCAGAAATATAATACAACTTGTATAATAAAGAAGTGAGTACAGACAAGTAAGTGCTTCACTGTGAATCCCCCATGAAAACTTGTGATTCTGCATTGATTCAGTCATGTAAAAATTGCAGACTGACTGGTTTATTTCCAGCTGCAGTTACCTTTGAGGGAACTCTAGGAATCAACACATTGCCCCTCAGGGGCTTTAGACAGAAAAGAGTAGATCCGTTACCATAGTGTTTTCAAACACTGAAGCCTGCTCCTGGTTGTCCAGAGTGGCCAAGTGCCGCTGAAGCTCCAGCTTGGTTTTGGACGGATGTAGTCCTAAAAGAAAAGTACCCAACATATGGAAGTATCACACATTTGGTCACAGTGTTCCTACTTAGTGTAGTAATTCTGTAAAGTGAGTGGGGAGTGACTCTAAAAGTAAACTAGCAACTTAAACGTTCATGCATTCTGTCACACCATTTTAGAGCCAGTGTCCAGTCCAGCAAAAATAATAGAATAAATCAATCAATCAAATAAATAAATAAATTTCTTAAGTTTATGTGCAAGTAAAATTAATCCATTTTCTACAACGCTTATCCTGTTCAGGGTCTCAGATGCTGGAGTAAACGAGAGTTGGGGTAAACCCTGGGCTGACCAACAGGCAGTCACACTCACATCTACAGGGAATTTAGCATCACCAATTAACCTTAAGAGCATGTCTTTGGGCTATGGGAGGAAGCTGGAGAGAATGGCAAAAATCAGACTTGGTTTAAGATGTAAATGTGCTGTTATGACTTATCAATGTAATACTCTTTAATGTCGGGTATAAAAGTTTTTTCCATTGTCCTCATTTTCTGACCTGTACAGAAAACGAGCCCAGGGACAGTTCCCTACCTTCTATTCTCTCACACAGCCTGTGAAGCTGCTGCATGGGGCAGCTGTCACACTGCTGGCTCTGGGTCTTTGCATTCTGCTGCAGCGCTGCCACAGAGAAGGCCTGCTTCAAGGTCAACATGATCTCATCCACCTACAAGAACAAAAATCCAATGCTTTTCTTGAGACAACATTTCAAAAACTGGTCATGTATTTAAGTCTGTTTCAGTTATGTGGAGTTTCAGTTTCTCTTCATATCTGTATGCCACAACAGTAGGGGTGTGACGAGACACTTATCTCACAAGACGAGATGAGACGAGATTTGGGTCCACAAGACACGAGACAAGATTTTACAATTTTTTTTAATTTTGGAAAAAAATATGTGAGTGGATAATATGTCCTTTATACAGCTGAAAGTCATAACTGCAAAGCATCCAGGTCTATTCAGAAATGTCTAAACTAACTCCTCTTGTACTGAATAGGCTATCAATGCTTACACACAGTTTGTCTAACTCTGACTCAAACTGTACATTTTAATGCCCTTAAAATCAGACCTTTCATTTTAATAGTCTACCACATCTTTAATTTACTAAACTGTGCACTCATTGCTACAATTATAATAGTAGTAGTAATAATAAAAGCATTTAGATTATTTTGAAAGTACCTTAAAAACTATTTACAACAGACTGAAATATAAAGAGCTGCATCACTAAAATCAAACTATTTCTCATCCTCTTTAAGTGCATCCATATCTTAAACACTCAAAAAAATATTTCTGTCAATAATACGTTTGCTGTAATTTAGAGAAATAGATTTTTCTATCGTTTTGTGGTCTTTTTTCTCATATGAGCTTAGACAGTGTTGGACAGGACATACAGTTCAGGGTGTGTGTTAAATTGTGTGCGTTGGTGAGCAAGTGTGTGTCTCTGCTCTGTCTGCCGTCAGACAACAAACAGGGCGTGTCTGACCGGGGCTAAAACTTCTCTTTTTGGAGCTAACAGTGGACTCTATGGTGCTCAAACTGCGTTAGTTTAGCTAAGTTTACCACTGCAGTAGCCTATACAACGACCCGTCACACTACACATGTTAAGCTTCTGATTGATGGTGAGCAACAGCCAACAGCTGATGGATTTGTGACTGACGGATGATGAGACGAGAAGGAGACATGGCGATGCAGCGACTGAATTAAAGTTATAAAATAACATATACCAGCACTATGAGTGAGTCTGTGCACATACACGAACTTGTGGAGACTGCACAGTTTTCCAGTAGCAGAATTTCATCATTTCACACTGTTATGATGAACTTATTATTAGGGATGCACGATATTATTGGTAGTATATCGGTATCAGCCGATAATAGCTTAAAAAGTTAATTATCGGTATCGGCCCATAGTAAAATTTACGCCGATGTGTATGGCTGATAATATGACGGCATAATTAAGCGCACGCGATGACGCCAGACGTGTGCTAACAACAATAAACAACATGTCAGCTGTGTGGGAGAAGTCTGAGGTGTGGGAACAAGACAGCAAAGTAGCTGTTTGCATCGCTTGTAAAGTACATCAGATGCATGGAGGACCTTGACGACATGCCTTTACCATCAGTTTAATTTTGCATCTAAAAAAACGCCAACCTCATGACTACAAGGACTATAAAGAATGGCAAAACTTCGTGCCAGGGAAAACTTGACAGCAGCCTCTACTTAAGTCATTCAACAAAGCTAAAAAATACAGCAGTGACCACCCAAAGGTAAGGAGCTGAACAGGAAAATCATTGAATTTATAGCTCTTGAAAATCAGCCTTTCAGGGTGGTTGAATATACCGGCTTGTGATGCATTTAAAGCCCCGCTACGTTATACCTAGCAGGCACTTATAGCCTTACCTGAACTGCACAACTTCGTTTCCAGTCACGTAGAGAAGCTCCTCGCTAAAGCTAAACATATTAGCTTCACCACGGATATACAGACATCACGTTTAGCCTCACTGCCTCCGTGGATAGATGAGGATTTTACTCTAATAAAGTCTGTCCTACACTCACAGGAGTGCTCACTCAGCAGTAGTCCATGATAGAATTGGTGTTTGGTATCGGCCAAAATTTGTTATAAATATCAGCATATCGGATATCGGCAAAAATCCAATATCTTGCATCCCTACTTATTATGCATTTGTGGATCATGTGTGGCCCTGAGTAGCGCACGCGGAGGAGGGAGTGGGGGTTGGAGCGTTGATCGAATGGGTCATGGATCAGCCCTGTTACTTCATTAGCTCTCCCACCAACAGTTCTAAAGTGTCCAGGTCATCTTTGTGATCTTCTATAATTTCCAGTTTGGTATTGTTTTGTGTAAGGAGAGCTGCTGATCCTGGTGCCTGGGCAATATTGATCTCGCAAGATGATTTTCACCTCCATGAGAAATCTTGTGACGTTTTGATCTCACACCCCTACACAACAGAGAACCATAATTAGCATAAACCCATCTTCCCCTTATCGTCCAAGGCATTAACAATATCAGATTACATTTATGGTTCATTCTGTCTGTGCAAAGATCAGCTGAAGTTTATGTCACATATGACAGAAATCAGGGTACTTGCAGAAACTAACTATTCAAAAAGCAAACTTGGAGTGAAAAATAAATACTTTACTCAAGAGGCAGCAAAGACTTGGAATTACTGATATTTAGCAGCCATAGGTACTTTTTTCCAAGAATTTTAGTACTACTGAGTACATCATATACTTGAGTACATCCAAGGTCTTTTTTGTCAATCTGACAGTTCACGTGGTAGTTTATGACTCAAAGCAGCACAGATGCACTGACTGAGTCAAAGTTCAAAAGAAAAAGAGCAGAGTTTAATCATGCTTGATAGGAAGGGAAACTGAATAAAACAAGATACTGTATATGCTCCAGGACATGTTGTGTTCTGATTTATATGTAGCTTATCAAATATGAATACTCACTGAATGCTGTAGAGAAAATGTAAGGATATGCAAACTCACAAACAAGAAGTACACATCAAGGTAAACTCTACTATGTTTATGCATGAGTGGACAAATGTGATTATAAAGGAACAATCATCTACACAGACGTGTATATTAAGATGGAAGCAAAACATGCACAGAATAGAAAAAACAGTATTATGATGTATTCTTCACATGCTTTTCAATTTCTATTTTCCGTTTGATTTTGTGGTTCTCACCAGTGACTCATCAGTGCATTGGAAAACATAGCAAACAAAGTGGCAGCTCCCTCCTTCCACTGTCTCCCTGCAAATGAAGCCAAAATGATCCACGTGACGGATACCCTGAAAAGAAAAGATCCACAGGGGTTTGATTAACCAAAACAGGCTAAAAAAAATTCACAGACCCTTAGAGGTGAAATTTAAAGTCTCATACCTGTGAGCAGAAAGAGATTTCTCTGAAACTCTTCTCTATTGCAACTTTCTTAGTGTCTGGACTGACCAAGAAGATCTGAGACCTTCCAACCTAAACACATAAACCACAAAAAAGAATTAATACTTAAACCCAGTGTGTCTATTCAGAGATCTGTGTGGTGAGGTTTTGTAGTGACAGTGATGAGGAGCCACAAAGCATTTACTAGTTATGAACCATTTCCTGAATGTCTTACATCACAAATCAGCTTTTTATTAGCATTTATCCTGTGTAGAGAAATCAAACTGAAAGAAGCCTGCAATAATGATTTTACACTCAAATGACTTTCAAATGAAAGATTTAATCAATGATCTTGTTGTAAAGAGGGTAGCCTAAAAGCCATGTTCCTAAGTTTAAATGACACAGTTTCATTTCCACTCTTTTCAAAAAGTACCAGTTAATTTTAGGACAGTTCCGCTTTTTGGGATATCCCCATTCATACCATCATAGAGCATGAGTCACTATTACTATTAAACCTCAAAAAGGGACTCATTAGGGTTCCCATATCTGTTGAACACCGGTCTGACAGCTCAATGTGCCACTATTGCACCACTACTCTTATAACTACCCCTTCATGTTACTCAGCAGAAATCCCATTATGAAATACTTGTGGACAAAAAAATGTAAACGATGATGTCACAGGGATGAGGTCATTCTGTCAGCTATCCATGGCAGTAGCAGGATGCATAATCCCTGTTGATCATACATGTATATTTGCTAAGAGGAGCAGGCACAGACCCTGGTGGTTCCTGTGCCAGTGGTCACTGTTTCCTGTCTGAGTGACAAACAGGAAATGTCCTGATAGTAGGAGGTCAAAGAGGTGAGATGAAGGTGAATCAGCAGAGCATGACTGAGTTCTCTTTGAACAACAGTCAGCATTTGCTCTTGCTGAGTCATTAGGGGAATTATTTGTCCTTTTATGGTTGCCTCCCTCCATGTTCTTTATTCACAAATGTGTAAGAGAAACCTGTTTGGAGAATCCAAACTGAACATTTGTACTCTACATTTTCTCAATCTAAAGATTAAAAGAATGAAATTGTGGGTAAGTTGGAGAATCTCACACTAAAAATGTTTCATATGTGTAAACTTGTAGTGAAAATAATGGTGTGACAATGAAGGGCCAGCAATGTTGCACACCACTGCCTTGGTTAAAATTGAAAAACATAACTTAAAATTGGTGATAGTTCCCACCCATTCAGAACAATCACTGCCATTATATCTTAACAGGACATAAAATATCTACAAATCTCAACTTAAACATGAAGCCTATCTTGGACTGCCACACACACAGAGCAGAAAGTTGCTAGAGTGCAATGTACTGCACACATGGAGCACTGATAGAAGTGGTGAGCCTTGGCATGGTGCAGTAGCACATGCATGAGCATAAGCACAGGTACACAATATGGACATAGTGTATAACTGATACAACCATTCCCACTGATAATTATTTCAAACATTGGTGGAGTGTTAGAGGGCTGAACCAAACCAAAATACCTCCAAATACGACAAAAAGTGAGTAAAGCTGCAGTCATGTCCACTGTGTTTTTTTGTCAAATCCTATTTAATTCTTAAGTTTTAAATAAAGTTTAGCGGATATTGATCTAATTTCAAGAAACAAGAAATTTAGCCCAAATACATTCCCCTAAATTTTTGTTTTTGCAGATCAAATGAAGGGTAAAAAAACTGAAGCTATTTGTTCTTGTCTTTGTTTTCATGTACATTCATGAAAATTCATACCGTGAACAGCATGGTCCTGTTCTCCTGCAGGCTGGTGGGCTGTACTCCTGCAGAGTGGGTGTGTGCATCAGTAGTGTTGTTGTGGGAGATTTCAGGTGAGAGTCCATTCTCATCCAGGGCCTGCAGACAGGGAAAGCTGGGGTCTCTCTTAAACAGGACAGGACGCTTCCCAGCAGTTGGACTCCCCGCCGCATTATTACAAACTGAACCACTCCCGAGTCCATTAGATTGCAATGTTAAAGCCCTCCTCAATCCGCCCACCAACCCCCCACTATTTTCTCCTTTTATGGCCGTCCCTGAGCCATGCAACTGGCTGAACTTCTCGATGCACTCGTCAATGAGGGCAGGAGGGGCTTTTTTGTGAGCAACACTCACACGGCCGCAGAACAGCACCTCAAACTTCTTGGCGAAGGTTGTCGGAGAAACAGCAGAAGGAGGTGCCACTGACGCTATCATTGTGGAGTGAGAAGAGGAGCATGTTTCAGAGGGATCACGGCCTACGGTGGTAGTTTTGTTGGAAATGTTGTTGCTGTCATCGCTGCGTGCCGAGCTCTTGCCAGCCTGCCTCAACGAACTGATGATCTCAGGAACCTGGAGTGAGGAGAAACACACACATGTCAACATAAGAAAAATCATTCATTAATTCATGGTTAATGTGGATGTATACTGGAATAGAATAGGATCACATTCAGATAGTATAATAAAAAAAAATAGTCCTAATAATCTTCGACTTAAATATACTACTGACATCAGACTTGAAATCTCATGATAAAACACAGACATTTAAAGTAAAGATTAGTGTATTCATGATGCAGTCACCCATTATTATTTTTACAAAAACAAAGATCAATTATAATAATACTAGAGATTTTTATTAAATTTTTTTTTTTATCTCAATCAAGAACATCTAAGAAAGCAAATGTGGGGCCAACGCACAAATTCAGCTTTGAACTTAAACACTACTTTACCCAAGTCAAGACCTGAAGTCAATACTTTTTTGTTGTTAGGTAAAGAGGCAGACGACGATTCCTTTTTTAAAAAGTGATCTAAGATGAGAATAAAGCTGAAAAAGAAAGTTTCTCATCAGAAACTTTATCTTTGCTTGTTACATGCAAGGTCCGACATTAACGGTTGCCCGAATGCCTGGGGCAACTTCAAAAAGCCGATGGGCAAGTAAAACTTGCAAGGACTTGCCCGATCAGGCAAGCACAACTCTGAGCTTTTCTATTCATTAATTTTATTATTTTCCTCTCTCGTTTCTGTTAGTACGGAGCCCCCGCTCATTCATTGAGGTGTGCTGTCATGTTTCATCTGAAGTTTCACATTTCCTCGTTTTAACTTTTTCTCCAGCCACATCCTGCCAATGCTCTCTCACACCTATATCTTATGACAATTATGCCGACGCGCGTTATCAACGAGCATAACACACACGGATCACACGTGGAGATAACGTCATATCTAATGAAAGTTGTCCAAACGTGGGTGTTTTACTTGATCTTTAATGCACTAATGATCATAAATATTGTCAAAAGAGCAGAAATATAAAACCAAAACTCCAAAATGAGGCAGGGTGAAACGATGTGTCTGGAGAGCTGCAGGTGTGAGGCAGGGCTGGTTTTAGTCATATGGAGGCCCAGGGCAAAGACCAAAATGAGGCCCCTCCCCTTTTACTAAAGAATGAATAATGAGTGGAAAAAAATGAGAAAGCATCTCTTTTAAGTTAATAAAGTCACAGAACTACAGTAAATGCCCCAATGTGAGATATAAATACCCAAATAGCCAATCATAAGTCATAATTTTCTTTGAAAAGCATCTCAGAGCTCAATCTCAGCACATTCTAATATCTTATAAAATCTTTAGGCCAGGTGGAACTTTTATAACACTGGTGGTGGGCCAAAGACTGGTACCTCCAAAATGCTCATTTTTTAGGGAATGAAAAGTTTATAATTTATAAATATGATTTATAACAAATAAACAAATATAAATTTATAAACAAATTAAAATCATGACAAATTGAGATACAAGGTTTTAGCCTGATGTCAGTGATAAACAAAATAAATATATGGTCATTATCAGTGACAGATTGGTTCTTATGACTCTATACAGACATTTGTATCCTATTAAACCTCATAATTATCCACCAATCCACTGTTTTATTTCCTGAATTTGAATTTCTCCGGAAAACAACCTGGTGCAGCTTTCACATTGCACTGATCCGTGCATGTTAAATATCATTTTCAGTGGGCCAACACATAGCTAATACATACAGTTTTCTTTAGAAAAAGTGTTGTGTATTGCTTTCCACAGTCAACAGGCTCTGGATTTTAGTTCTAAGTATGTTGTGAGCAAAATGTATGCACTTGACATCCAGAAAAAGTACCTCCTGGACAGGGCAAGTAGGAATTTAGATGGGGCAAGTAGATTTGGGAAGCACTTGCCTTGAAGGGCAAGTAGGCAAAAACCTTAATGTCGGACCCTGTACATGTAAAAATCATGACATTTTATTTATGCTACAACCACGTAATTGTTTATTTCTAGCTGTCCTCAAATGTGTCATAAAAAAATCATGAATCAGCTGGTTTGAGCTAATTAACTTCCATTCTTGCAAATTCAATGTGGATTTCAACATTGGATGAATATTTTTAACTTACAGGGGCTGACTGAAAGTTTGGGGTTGGCTTTTATGGACTTTCTGAGCAGATGTGGAGTAGCCAAATCCAGTGAGTGCATACTACTCCTACAGTCTGAGTTTGTTTTTGGTTATCCTACAGCTAATTTGTTCTTTAGGCCTGCTTGTCTGTGTTTCTGAACTCCCGACAGACAGTCAGTGATCAATGCAGACAAGACAGCAGAGGGTAGACACAGCAATCTCTCCTCTTCCCTCATACACTATATTGCCAAAAGTATTCACTCACCCATCCAAATAATTGAAATCAGGTGTTCCAATCACTTCCATGGCCACAGGTGTATAAAATTAAGCACCTAGATATGCGGACTGTTTCTACAAACATTTGTGAAAGAATGGGCCTCTCTCAGGAGCTCAGTGAATTCCAGTGTGGTACTGTGATAGGATGCCACCTGTGCAACAAGTCCAGTCGTGAATTTTCCTCGCTCCTAAATATTCCACAGTCAACTGTCAGCAGTATTATAATAAAGTGGAAGCGATTGGGAATGACAGCAACTCCGCCATGAAGTGGTTGGCCACGTAAAATGGCAGAGCAGGGTCAGCGGATGCTGAGGCGCATAGTGCGCAGAGGTCGCCAACTTTCTGCAGAGTCAATCACTACAGACCTCCAAACCTCATGTGGCCTTCAGATTAGCTCAAGAACAGTGCATAGAGAGCTTCATGGAATGGGTTTCCATGGTCGAGCAGCTGCATCCAAGCCATACATCACCAAGTGCAATGCAAAGCGTTGGATGCAGTGGTGTAAAATATGCCACCACTGGATTCTTGAGCAGTGGAGGCGCGTTCTCTGGAGTGACGAATTGCACTTCTCCATCTGGCAATCTGATGGATGAGTCTGGGTTTGGTGGTTGCCAGGAGAACAGTACTTGTGTGACTGCATTGTGCCAAGTATAAAGTTTGGTGGAGTGGGATTATAATGTGAGGTTGTTTCTTAGGAGCTGGGCTTGGCCCCTTAGTTCCAGTGAAAGGAACTCTGCTTCAGCAACAGTTTGGGGATGGCCCCTTCCTGTTCCAACATGACTGTGCACCAGTGCACAAAGCAAGGTCCATAAAGACATGGATAAGAGAGTTTGGTGTGGATGAACTTGACTGGCCTGCACAGAGTCCTGACCTCAACCCCACAGAACACTTTGGGATGAATTAGAGCGGAGACTGAGAGCCAGGCCTTCTCGTCCAACATCAGTGTGTGACCTCACAAATGCGCTTCTGGAAGAATGGTCAAAAATTCTCATAAACACACTCCTACACCTTATGGAAAGCCTTCCCAGAAGAGTTGAAGCTGTTATAGCTGCAAAGGGTAGAGCCGACGTCATATTAATGGATTGAGAAGAAGAATTTTATCACAGTTATCCTTAACACTGGTAACCATTACATCTCTATCCTGAATATGTGCCCTCTGTGCTGGAGCACAGAGTGGACTTGGTAAACTGCCACCACTAATGGTTAATGTTAAGCACTACTGAGTTCCTGAACAAACTTTTTAGGAAGTGGCACTTGTATATTGTTTATGCCATCAACTTGAGAGCAATGACACAAACACATAAACAGGTAATGCTGTTCGCAACTTGTGGCCTTGATGTGTCAGTCAGGTCACTCCAGGATCAGGTAGCTCAGTAGTGAACTGATCTCCTTTAACACTGGGAAGAGCTAGAGGAATTAACACCTGAAAAAAACAGCTGCAGCCTGATAATACAGGACTCCAGACTGCCCCTAAAATATGAGACAGTGTAAGTAAATTTTTCATATACTCGCGCATGTGTGACCAGTAAATTTGCTGATTTTTTTAATTATTATTATTTAATATTTTTTGTTGCTGACAAACTTCTGCTCCACACTTCAGCCCAGTTGTTGGCGATAATGCATAAATGAGCTGGTTTGCCATCCGACATTAACTCCAAAAGAAGAAGAAAGGAGTCAAACACCAAAGAAGAGGGCGGGCCAATGTGTGTGAGAGTGGGGGTGATCTTGGGGTTATGACGCGAATCTACAGGTTTCACATAAATCTTGTACACAATGCTTAACGGCGAAGAGGACTAAGACTAAGAGGACTACTTACTTTCTCCCCATTAAAACTAGTGTGCCAGAGAAGACAAATCCTGATAATCAGTCCGACTCGTTTTGTGAGGAAACGGTCACGGCAGTAAGGGCAGGGAATTCTGTTTTCGGGATGAGTGGCTGCGCGAGTTCACCTGGCTGAGGTATTTCAGGGAGACAAATTAAATGAACTACAAATTCTGCTGTCAATACCCACAACATGCGGGGACAGAAGTGGCGTTAACTGAATATTCTCCGTCACTGACGGATTTTTTTGAAGGATGACGGAGAATTATGAAGGCTGTCCGTTATTTTGAAGGGCTGGAATGATAAGGAGCTTTTATTTCAGCGCACACACACAGACAGATGCATAGACCTTTACCATTTTGCACACATGGACTATCAAGGGGGATTATTTAATCTATTAAAAATGTTGTACCCAGTGGGCTCTCTCACTGACCTCGACATCGTAAATTAATGAAAGCGCGTCGGTCTCTGCTGCAGGTGTCTCAGTACACCAGTTGGCATGTTGAGTTCCCGCTGCTTCCACCTCGCTTGCTCACCACCGAAACCTCACTTTAAACACCAAAGTTTGCTCATTTATCATGTGGATATCAACCATGGAAATATAACAAAGAGACGGGTGATTGATGATTCAGATTAGGGCCTGTTGCTTTATTCTCTCTTGCTTGCTCACCCCCCCAAAACCTCACTTTATCCACCATAGTTTTCCAGTGTATTATGTGGATAACAGTCATGGAAATATAACAGATAAAGGAATAAGTTTGTAGCCTACTCACAGGTCATAACAGAGACAGAATTATTTTAAAGGAGTGACAGAGCCACAGGCTCACAGTACGAAAAACTTTGCCACGTTCTACAAATTTTCGCAGTCAAGGCAAATACAAACGCAACGGACTCAGTGTGCAAGGTCTGAGTGCGTGACGTTTTTTGGATTACAACTCCTTTGGAGCAGACAAATGCGCACAGCTCCACAGTGCAGCCTTTGAATAACTTGTTATCAGCTAAGGTCGTCAAACTACAACATCTTGATATTAAAAATATCCTCCAAACTGTGCATGATATCTTAAATGGCACATTTCATAGTTGCAGGGATTGACAGACAGATTGGCAGACAGGGATTGTTGCTCCACGGTCACTGTGTAAAAATGATGAGGAGTGAACGCTGTGCTGCTGTGTTCATCTTTCTCTCAGTGCCATTAAAATGCAGAACCTCAAAGATTGTTTTTTGAAAAAAAGTTTATAAATGGCGCTTCATTAATTAAACACTACTAATAAAATCATATTGAATTATATCATATTACAGATATTAATGGGAAAATTATAATGAAGGTTGGTAAAATGGCATGACGGAATTTTTTATGACCCTTTCCATCAAAATGACGGACAACAAAAATGTCCAGCCCAACCTCTGTGCAGGGAACACGAAATTTGCTGATAATACTGGCACTACACAATTAAAACACGACACTTCGAGCAAACACAATGCCAGTCTGAAACATAAAATGTGCTGTGACTTGTGTAACAAGTTGTGTGCAACTCCACAGTAATACAGTGAAAATGAAAGGAAATGTGAATATTTACTTTGCAAGTTGATTTACAGTGTGCGCCCCTAAATTTTCTGCTTGCGCCCCTAAAATTTTAAGTTAGGGGCCACTGTGCTCCTAGCAAAAAAAGTTAGTCTGGAGCCCTGGATAAATATCTTTAAAATCATTGAGATGAGTGATACGTGTGCCTTCCTCAACAGGTTAGATGTTTCATTGCTGAGCAAAAAATAAAATTATTTTTGCTATCATTATTTTTGGAAAAGGCTCAGTTGGTCGCTTTCATCTTTAGATCTAGCCCCCAAAAGAACACAAACAACCGTTAAGTAAGATTAGGGTTATATTTACTTCGTGTAAACATCTTTTATTATCAACTCCCCAAGTTTCCATACATATCCCTGATTTCAACCACATATAGTCGAGAGGATAACAGGGACAGAACTCAAACACACTGCGTCTCTGGCAGAAATCCCAGACGGAGCCGTGAGTCAAAACACAGCAGAGTGTTTTAAAAGTGGAAAGTTAATAAAGTTTCCTTACTTCTGAGCGATTATACACATTTATTGCCACTTGCAGACAATATTCAGGAAGTGCAATAAAATGAGACAGTGTGGTACTTAACTGTTATTAAAGTTAATATAATCATATCGGAAACACCCGTTATTTAACCTCACAGCTATACTGTAAGCCTTTTTTAGGGAAAAACAGATTATAAGGGTGGAAAATGCTCTGTTGCTTTTCTCTGTCTGACTTTCTTGAAATGTTTAATTACTTTCAGCCATTCATTAAAGAACAAACCCTCATCACAATGTAAACTCTGTACATTTTTGAAGGAATTAGTCAAATTAAACGCAAAGTTCTTAATGTCATTCAAATCAAAGAGTTTAGTCCTTATGTTATGGTGTAGACATTCTTTTATTCTGAGCAGACATTGAGGGTTGAATGAGGACAGCCTGAAGAAAACATAGCTTAACACTCTCCTCTCACTCAGACAAAAACCCTTTTCAAAGAAAACTCTTTCCATGACTAACTCGAAGGACCATGTCATGAGCATTAAAACGGTCCAACTCATTGCTTATGTCAGTTTTGAATAGTGCAAATCAGGAAAAAGACAAGAACAAACTCAGAACCAATAAACAAGGTGGTATTTAGAAGGATTGTAACGGTACGAAAAATTTTTCATTTCGGTACGTACCTCGGTTTTGAAGTCACGGTTCGGTACGTTTTCAGTATGGTAATTAAAGCAAATAACAGAATTTTTTGAAATGACAGACATGATGGCTCCCCTCTCCCCCTCCTCCGAGGTTGACAGTTGAAGGTAACGCACTTAGAATTTGATTCACAAAATCAGAGCACCATTGTTAAAAAAAAAAAAGATCTTAAATCATGGGAAATTCACAACTAGCTGGTGAGACTTTCTGTTGTTCCTCCTCGTTACAGTGACGTTCTTGTTTGAGTGGTGCCTTTACAAATGCTTTGATTAATCCGCTGGTCAACGTGCTGTCAGTGACATACCTGCTGAATAACGTCAGTGCTACTGTTGTTGTCTGTGTCCACTGTTGTATTTCACTAGGGAAAAAAAAGTATTCCTAAACAGGACACTTTAATCTGGGAATATTCAGGCTGTTGCTGTCCTTTGCTGTGGTTGTGTGGTTGCCAGGACAGTGCAACAGTGAGTATGTTCTCTGGTTTTCCGTTGGTGTACAAGTTTCGTTCCACATATATCCGTTTGGTACACGTCTGTACCGTACCAAGAGGCCCGTACCGAACGGATTAGGTACGAATACATGTACCTTTACACCCCTAATATCTAGACTACAACATCCATCACGTTCAGTTTCTAACAAAAGAATCAGCAAAAACAAAACAAAATGTCTCACTTAAAAATGCCAAAATTTTCTCTCAGCACACCAATGACCTGTAATGTGTTTAACTTGCTGATTTTTGTTTCACATCATGGGACAATGTGTGCTATTATCTGCAGCCCTGATAAATGGCAGTGATTGCAACATCAACACTCTAACTGAAGACAACACAAAGAGGAATAGACAAGACTCAACAAATAAAGCCAGCCAGACTGTACCCTGGAGAATTGTCCTGTTATAAATCAGTGTCCCTCAATGTATACTTGCCTCAAAGTCAAAAAAGGCATGTTGACAAGCGTGATCTGTCCTCAAAGATTCAACAACATGAGGCCATTTCCGAAGACAACTTCCATTATAAACATAACTATAACACTTAAAAAATATAAAGAACCAAACAGAAGATAAATAGGATGTTTGAGTTCTTGTAGGCCTAGAGATGTTGTGCTGCAATAAGACATCATAATCAAAAAGGACTATATGGCTGCTTACACACAGTCTCCTTTTATTGCCAGCCCAGTTTAACCCCCCAGGGCTGCACTGGCGGAGCACCAAACAAAGGAACCAAAAGGAGGAAGCAGACAAGCAAAGCAGAAGCAGTGGTTGAGTCACATCGGTGATGTCATCACTGTGAGATGCCTGAGCAGCAACTAAATCTGCAGTTTCAAACACACACACACACACACACACACACACACACACACACTTCCAGCCCTGTCATGCTGCGTCTTGTATCGGCATGAGGTGTGCTAACTGCTGCTCTTTTATCAAAACAATACCTGACTCAAACTCAGTGCTTTGTTCAGTTTTCACTGGACTGCTTTGGATGATTTTGTCTGTGGCTGAAAGCTCTGGAGTTACTGGTAAACAAAACTTCAGAATTTCCTGGTCAAAGACTGCAGACCAGGGATGTAAACTATGAATCTTTATGCTCCCCTTGAAAAGTCTTCTATTGTATTTACTGTTCATTTTCAGAAAAAAATATCCATTACACTTACAGTAGATGACATCATAAAGATTTTGCATAAACAACACGGCTTGGCTTCTCTATCATGGCATGCTGCTCTATAACAGGAATTCATTTATAAAAATGTTTAGTTCAAGTTAAAGTTGCTTTAAATAAGCTTCTCCTTACATTAACACAACTAATTATTATTCTCTTCTTTTATTTGGACTTTCTGCAGAAACAAAAACAACTGAGATGAAAATGAATTTCATGATTTCAATCATTAAAGGTTTAAATGTTGTCAACTGGGATGCCTTTCTTTGCAACAGTGACCGTCATAAATTTTTTCCCCACTGACTGACTTTAAGAGAAAAGCTGCAAGACCTTCAAAGTGAGTGTGAACGAGGATTAAGAAGAGCCAGTCTTAAATCATCTCTGAGGAAAACATCTGATCTTTTTGTTTAAAAAACACAAATCCTCTTTAAATTTATAAGGTAAAATGGCGTTTTTCAGACAGAATAATCAGGACAAAACTGACTTTGCTTAAGAACCGTCTCTGTATCAGATACGCACTCAACAACACAGATGCAGCTACTACTGTTGTCTGTTTTCAGTTTTATAAAAAAAAGGTTTGAAAAGGACTAAAATACAAGATCATGATTACCACGTCAAAATGTATATGTTTTTTATAGGACAGTGGATAGAGAAGGGATGGAGAGAAAGTACAACCTGATATGCAGTAAAGGAGCCCATGATGGGATTTGAACCAGGGCTGATGCTAGACAGGTGGCCCCTCAAAACTTGGCCTGTAGTCAACCAAGAAAAACCTGGTAAACTGAAATGACACTCCCGCACCAACCAATTAATGGCTACTGACATATGTAAATAAAAAAATTGATTGAAAAATACTCACTAGGAATGTCCCAATCAGAATTTTTGGCCTCTGCTCCTGATACGAATTCTTTATATTAAGTATCTACCATTTCCAGCTGGTAGATACTAAAGGACTTAATTCCTGATCTGATACTCATATTTGACAAAAATAACCTAGGTTAACAGAATAACTAGTAGAAAAAAGTTACATATGAACTTAGGGCAGTGCTTGAATTGAATCAGATAAGAACCAAAACTCCACTTAAAGTAATCAAAAGAGCTTGACCTGAGCAGCCAAAAAAACATGAATTCAAAAAAAGCGAATTCAAATAACCTCAGTTCCACTAGAAAATAATGTTAACAGCTTCGATAGTCACATTAAAAAATACATTTATTAACTGAATTTAAAATATTTCAGTTACTCTTAGAAGTAGTATAATTAACTTCCTCTTATACCCAGTAGTCTAAATTAACTTAGAAATTAACAAACTATTTTCATTATCATCATTTTCAACCTCATTATATTGTAGTGAAGTAACAACTCAGAGACTGACTCAAATTTCCTTCAAGATCAAAAAAGTGTCTATCCATCGATCTATCTAGGTAACCAGCATGCAGGTACATCTCAAAAAATGTGATTATCATGAAAAAGTTAGATATTTGTTGTCTCTTATTTCAGAAAATGAAACCCATATATTATATAGACTCATTATACCTAGAGTGATTTATTTCAAGCCTTTATTTCTTGGAATGTTGATGATTATGACTTACAGATAAGAAAAACCCAAAATTCAGTCTCAAAAAATTAGAATATTACATAAGACCAATTAAAAAACGATATTTTAAACAGAAATGTCAGGCTTCTGAAAAGTATGTTCATTTCTATGCACTCAATACTTGGTTGGGTCTCCTGTTACATGAATTACTGCATCAATGCGGTGTGGCATGGAGGCGATCAGCCTGTGGCACTGCTCAGGTGTGATGGAACCCTAGGTTGCTTTGACAGCGGCCTTCAGGTCATCTGCATTGTTGGGTCTGGTGTCTCTCATCTTCCTCTTGACAATACCCCATAGATTCTCTCTGGGGTTCAGGTCAGGCCAGTTTGCTGGCCAATCAAGCACAGTAACACCATGGTCATTGAACCAGCTTTTGGTACCACTGGCAGTGTGGGCAGGTGCCAAGTCCTGCTGGAAAATGAAATCAGCATCTCGATAAAGCTTGTCAGCAGAGGCAAGCATGAGGGTCTCTAAAATGTCCTGTTAGATTGCTGCGTTGACTGTGGACTTGACTGTGAACAACCAGCTTCTTTAGCAATGACCTTTTGTGGCTTACCCTCCTTGTGGAGGGTGTCAATGACTGTCTTCTGCACATCTGTCAAGTTTTCAGTCTTCCCCATGATTGTGTAGCCTACTGACCCAGACTGAGAGACCATTTAAAGGCTCAGGAAACAATTGCAGGTGTTTTGTGTTAATTAGCTGATTATGGTGTGACACCATGACTTTCCAATATTGAACTTTTTCACAATATTCTAATATTCTGAGACACTGAAGTTTGGGTTTTCATTATCTGTAAGCCATAATCATCAACATTTCAAGAAATACAGGCTTGAAATATTTCACTCTATGTGTAATGAGTCTATATAATATATGGGTTTCACTTTCTGAAATGAGTGACAAAAATATTGAACTTATTCATGCTATTCTCATTTTTTGAGATGTAATCTACCTGTATATACCAGACATGTTCTGTCTTCTGAGGTGAAGTAAAAAAAGGCAGCAGGTTGGGACTTTTTAGTCCAGGAGGCATCGTCTTCTCTCTCCTCTGCTTTCTAAATGTCTTTAACCATGAGCTCCATGAACCTCTTCAATCAGGATTTCGCACTCACCACAGCACTGAGACCGCCCTTATCAAAATAACCAACAACCTCCTCGCAGCTGCAGAATCTGGACACATTAGCCTCCTCATCCTCCTTGACCTAACCACTGCCTTCGACACAATATCCCACACCATCCTCCTTGACCGCCTGTCTCACCATCTTGGCATCACTGGTACAGCTCTCTCCTGGTTTCACTCATATCTCTCACAAAGAAAACAGTTTGTTACCATCGGCACCTCTCACTCATCCCCCGCCCCAGTTAACCAGGGCATGCCTCAAGGCTCTGTTCTTGGACCTCTCCTTTTCACCATCTACATGCTTCCCCTTGGACAGATTATTCACAAACATGGTCTCAGCTTCCACTCTTATGCAGATGACACCCAACTCTATCTCAGCACCAAACCATCCACCCAGCTCCCTCCCCACTCCCTGGTAAACTGCCTCCACGACATCAAAGCCTGGATGACATCTAACCAACTCAAACTCAACAGCAATAAAACAGAGCTCATGGTTGTAGCCCCCAAAGCGCTGCTGCAGAAAGTTGGAGATCTCATGCTTGATGTGGACGGGACCTCCATCTGTCCATCCTCCGAGGTCCGAAACCTGGGCATCATGCTGGACTCCACCCTCTCCTTCCAGTCCCACATAAGGTCTGTCACCAAATCTGCCTTCTATCATCTCAAGAACATCTCCAGACTCCGACCATCACCCTGATTCTGTGGCTGAAACACTCATTCATGCTTTCATAACCTCCCGCCTGGACTACTGTAATGGAGTCCTGTCTGGAGTACCCAGCAAAACCCTGGACAGGCCTCAGTACATCCAGAACTCTGCAGTTAGAGTTCTCACCCGCACTAGACTCTGGCAACACATCACTCCGACCCTCATCCACCTCCACTGTCTCCCTATCAAGTCCCGTATCAACTACAAAGTCCTCCTCCTCACATACAAATCTCTCCATGCTCTGGCTCCTCAGTACCTTTCTGATCTCCTCCATCCACACACACCATCCTGCAACCTTCGATCTTCAGACACCGGCCTACTTTCCACGCCCAAAACCAAGTTCTGAACCTATGGAGACAGAGCCTTCAGTGCTGCAGCTCCCACCCTCTGGAACACTCTTCCTGCAGACATCCGTAGCTCTCCATCTCTGGACATTTTCAAAAACGTCTCAAGCACCACCTGTTCACCACAGCCTACAGTCTTCACTAAACCACCCCTTACACTCATCCTACCCCTCACATAGTTTGTCCATGTCTATGTGTTCCTGTAAAGCGTCCTTGGGTTTCTTGAAAGGCGCTATATAAATTTGAGATATTATTATTATTATTATTATTATTTAACAAACGCTTATGTGTGCATTTTAATCAGATGATAAAGGGACTTAATACAACAAATCTGCCAACTATTGGTGGCACAGGCAGTGGGAGTGGAAGCTGTGAGGGAGGGCATAGCAGTGACACATGCTTCTTAGCTTTAAAAGGCTATTATTGTTATTTTTTAACAAACTCTTTTAGGAGCGGAACAAAGACTGCACTCACATCGGAGACAAAAAATGCTGAAGTTGTTTGTGTGTGATATTCCATAGATAAAACATAGATATAGCAGTGTTTTTATTCACTGGTTACTGGAGGGGAATTTTGAAGCCAAATGATGGCAATCACTATTGAAAAAGTGTCTCAATCTAACCGCTGACCAGCAGAGTTTCAGGCAAGTAGGTGAAGATGAGGTGGGACAAAAGGTTTCAAGCAAACTGCAACACCTACTTGCAATTATAGACCTCTAATTTTGCTTACCATTAATTTTTCAGATAATCTAAACAGATGAGTTGTAAAGGTGAGTTGAGTAAAAAAAAAATCATTTCTTGGCCCTGAAAGTAAAAAAAAAAAAAAAAAAAAAAATTGTTTCTTTTTCTTCTTCTTTGTTTCTTCTTCTTTCAGTTTTTACTGCACTTCTGCATTGGCTTCATTTTTCAAGAACAGAGGTTGTATAAAAGAAAATGAAAGTCTCATCAAATGTCACACAACTGGCTGAAAGCTGTGCCCTAAAGTTAAACATCCACAAAATTGGAAGAAAAGAGTAAGTGAGAAAAGAAAGGAACAAGGGAGGAGAAGAGAAAGTCAGGTCTGCTCAGTTCCAGCATGAATCTGGATCACAGAAGTTTTTACCTGAGGGCTTCAGTGCAGTTTACTTAAAAACAAACTCTGATATGTTCCCCTACTGACAGCAAAAAGACGTGCTGCGGCAACATGAACAAACTCCATGAGTGAGGCTTTCCTGGTTGTCATTAAATGTTTTAAAACTTGACAAAGAAGTCCTCCAGGCCCTCTTATCACCACCATCTGTTTACATTCATCATGAATACCTAAAACAGCTCAGGATAGAAAGGAGCTTCTGCTGCCTTTTCATTTCACTTTCCATTGTAAAAAATTATAAATGCAGACTAATTTGCTGCTTAGAAGACTAAAGATAAAGTCTCAATTCATAAAATAATTGACACCAGACAAAGATATAGTAGGATACACAGCTTTACTAACTATTAGGGCTGATAACAATATTGAGATTGATAAACATTAATACTCATCACATGTATTTATTGAACGTTATCATAATTTTATTTTTTATCATAATATAATTTTTTTTAACCCACCGTGATGAAACCTACAGACAAAAAACACAACATGGCATATGACATGTTTTTATCTCAACCATCAAGTTTTCATAATTCTGGGATGCCAAAATTGTATTTTGATTGATATTAAAAACATCTAAAAGTTAACTAAAGCACTGATTAGTTACAGAAAAATCCAAATGCTACAACCCTAAACAGCATGTCTTGTAGTTATAACAGATACTATAAAAACTGTAGGTGGCTTGCATAAAACTTTAGTATGATTTAATTCCTGAACAGCCAGACAAAAGACAGCAACCCAGAGGGAACAAGCTTGTATTCTGCAGATCGCAGTGGTTATTATCTTTCATGTATTATACTGTGGATGGAAGCTAGTGAGGATGGACAATCACTGTGCTGTAATACTTTGTTCAAAAGTGCAGACATACTGATCACAAATAGTGCACTGATAAAGAGACAGAGCCCTCTGTATACCTGACTACAATGAAAGGCAGGAGTCTCACTCACTACTGTGGTTTTGCAGGTGATAGATTGTATGTATTTGCTTTGAAGTTTTATACTACAAACAACTTACAAATCCAACAACTAAAATGCTTAAGAAGTCGAATATCTGAGGGACTAAAATAAGATCATAGAATTCAGAGAATATCTCCTCTTGACAATTCCAGATGTGTTCATGGCATCACCACAGACATGTGAAGCAGAAATACAACATTTCTTTGTGGTATTTTTTACCTCAACACCTTTCAATGCCCACCTTCTACAGTAAATCCTCTTATCATGTGTTTAACCACTGCCTTCTGTGTTTTTACTCCTCTACCTCCATCATCAGCATCCACACACCATGTTTCTCACCCTCTAGCTTCAAGTGTCTCCTTGTTTTTAATCATCCTAGCATGAGAGCCGAGTCTGCTTTCTGTCCACTAACAACAGACCTCTCTCTGTTTGGCTAAGCCCCCTCCATTCATCAACTCCTTCTTCCTCAGCCTCCTGCTTTCACTTCATGATACTCAGAAACACTTCAACCTACAAATAGTCTTTGTCCTTGAATGGGTGTCCCCTCTCTCTGTTGTGTTCTTCTGTCATTTAGAGACATAGCAAAGTCAAAAAGGAGGGGTAATGGTTTTCTTATAGTGCTTCTCTATCCTTTACTTGTTTCTGCCTACATTCAGTATCACACAAAGTCACTCCCTCTGTTTTGTTTGGCAGAGAAAGGCTCCCTAAAGGCTCAGTGAGATGATGCTTAAGTACCAAGTGCTTTCTTAGTCAAAGACTTCTTTTATAATTGAAAGTCCATCACAAACACAGCGATGTATGCATCATAAAATGCATTTATTAGTACTAGTCTTCATGTTATCTAAAAGGAGTACAACAGAAATGCTTTGGTTCTTCATTTAAGCACTTTGGAAATCATAGAGTGAAAATTACTGAAAAATATCTACTATATTGAGTTTTAACCCTTTACCATGCATGATCTGATTCTCTCGCTAATACACAGCCCTACTGTTATTTGTTATCTCAAAGTTCTTATCTATGTCCAAGTCCAGAGAAGTTATTTATCATATTGAAGCTAAGATATATTCAACATTGGATATATTGGATACTATAACAGGAATGGGCTCACTGTTCACATTAGCTAACTACATTTCCAAATAAGAATGACAATGGCATAACTAGAAAATCTCTCTACACATGGTTAAGATCGCAACCTTTAGGATCCCATACTACTTTTAAACATCATCAAATTTCAGTTCAGTTGTTTTGAGACCCTGGGCCAAAGTAATTATACAGTGGGCACTGAAAGTACACTGATTTTAACTATGTAAAATGATGGCTGTTGCCACTTAAAGAAAGCTAAAGACCTCAGAAACCTTAACAATTAACATTTTTTCAACATCACCAGACGTCATCTATGGTAGAATTTCTCATTTCATCTCATCTCCTTTTTTAGCCCCTTTCCTGCAGTTCCCTTCCTTTTTTCAGGCTGCTTGTACAACCTGAAACATCTGATTCTAAGTTGTGGATTAGAGGGATTGAAGGGGAGTGGAGAGAGGGTTCAGCTCTTCGGAGAGTAAGCTAAAAACACAGAGAAAACAGTATGTTGTTCAGAGAAACATTTACATGGGGCTGATCTCAGACAGGAAGGCAGTTGGACACAGCCTCAGGCTGTGACCCTCAGACTTGGCCTCTCACAGGGGAACAACGTTGAAAAAGTACAGTGTCTCTCACAGAGCAGGAATTAAATACAGCTACTGTAGCACTGACCTAAAAAAGAAGGAAGTTACACAAGTGCCCACAGTAAAAGAGAAGCTGCATTTCAGTTTAATAAACAAAATTAGCTTTATGTAGAAGAGATTAAAAATGTCAGAGTTGAGGATACTCCATGTAGAGTACAGCAGGTTACTTTTACTCCAAGTTCAAATTATTGGTGCAATTCATGCAGGCCCAACTGATGTGGATTTTTGGGGAAAGATGCAGATAATGATAATAGGGAATAAAAAAATTCCTATAACCAATATATTTGCTGATTAAATTTTAACATAGTTTTCTTGATTTATTATCTCCGCCAAGGAGGTTATGTGATCGGGAGGGTTTGTTCATTTGTTAGTTTGTTAGCAACATAACTCAAAAAGTTATGGAAAGATTTTGATGAAATTTTCAGGAAATGTCAGAAATGGAAAGAACTGATTAGATTTTTGGAGTGATGCGGATCATCGTCTGGTTTCAGGAATTTTTTAAAGGATTCTGTACTATTGGGAGATAGGGCTAATGGCGGAGGTCTGCGCTCTCTGAGTGCTTTTCTAGTTAGTAAATAAAACAAATAGCTGCTTCTGATCCCTTGAATATGGTTTCTTTTATTTAATTCATCTAACGTGCCAGCCCTCACAGTGTCTGTGTAGATATAAGCTGGCCCTTGTACAACTGTAGTTGATGACCCCTGTACTAAAGAGCAGCCAGGTTACAAGCCAAAAGTCAATTGTTTGTGTTACTGTTAATAACGTGAAGCAAAGCAATGAGATGAAATGTGCATAACAGCAAAATACAATGAGTGCTCGTTTTGCAGAGTGTTTCTGCAGACCTGTTTCGGGTTTTAACACCCACAGTGTGCTGCAAATATTCAAACAACTGTTTGAAGGGTTCTTTGTTTTGATTCATGACTTGATTTTTTTAGCCCATGATAATTCAAAGAAGCAGGCTGTTGAATTTTAAGATTATTTTTGCCTCTATAAGATGGGACTGTCAGAGAGGGACATGAAATACGGGGAGAGAAGGCAGGGGAAGACATGAACCAAACATGCACCAAGACAATCAATCCCCAACCAGTGTGTTGATGCATATAGCCTCAGTATTATGGGCACCTGCTCAACCCACTGAGCCAAACCAGCACCATCAGGCTGTGGCTTTTAACAAGGTTAGACAAAACAGCTGTAAATATGGTAGCTCCATGCACTTACCACACCCTCAGCTAAAGCAGAGTTAAATAAATGATAAACATGCTGTTTCCAACAAGTTCCTCATGATAAAAGTCTGTAGTTGTTATTTTTCTCAGTTCCTTTTATTGTGAATGGCCATCAGGAAATGTCAAGTCAAGTTAAAGTTTATTTATATAGCACATTTAAAAAAAAAAAAACAACCTTAGTCGACCAAAGTGCTTTACAGGCTTTGACAACACAATTAAAGCACAATAAATGACTCACAAAAACATAATGATCTAGCAATCTTAAAGAGAATGCATATCAAAATGTCAAGCTCAACTTATATTAAAAGCCAGTGCAAATAGGTGAATTTTCAGCAAAGATTTAAAATAATCTATAGACTGAGCAGTTCTAATGTTAAGAGGTAAACTGTTCCACAGTCTAGATCAGTCACAGCAAACGCCCTGTCATCTCTGGTTTTTAGACTGCATCTAGGAACAAATGTGGTATTTTCAGTGGCAGATTTGCATACCTCAGTAGGGAAGAAATGAAAGTTAGAACTACAGGTGCAGTTACAGAGAAGTAAACACACAGAAGGTTATAAAAACATTTTTTGTGATCTTATGCTCAGACAAGAGTTGAGCATCCAAGCATGGTAGAATAGCCTTACTGCAAAGGGAAAAATACAGAAGTGAACATTTTAGGCCATATTGCTTTTCCCTATAGAAGATTTTTATTTTGTTTTTCAAAGGTTTTGCTTTTTTTTTTAACATAATCAATCCTTACAATAACTAAGAGAGTATAATTTCAAAACATGGGGTATCACAAAGTTTTTAAAACTCTATCAATCTAAATATACATGGAAAAATGTTTTCCACAGAGATAAAGATAAAAAGTTTGCTATACTCCAGTTCTATTTTCAGACATGATAACTTCTTTGATTTTCAACTTTATGTTTCTAAGTTACTCAGTAACTAGTTATAAAAGTATTGTATTTGTGTACATACATGGAAAACAGAGACAGAATACCATATTACCAGAAATAATACTCTCAAACAACACTAGAGTTACTGTAGGCCAAGTTTGTCACACTGACTTAAACAGACATTCCTCTCGCTCTCCTTCTCACAAGAGAAGTCAGGAAGTAGATGTTACACATGACTGTCACTGAGGGCCCAATGAAAATCAGCAACAATGATGGCAAACCAACATAAAGTTCCCATCCTGCACTTCCCATGGTCATGTGCCCAGGTCTTGTGACTAGTGGAATAGGGCCAGTTCAAGTTCAAGTTCAAAGTCCAGGAGGCAGATGAGCTCCAGAAGTGCCTGAAGAAAATTTTTGATTTGTTGTGAATAGCCTTAGAGCAGGAAGTGACAGTGGGTCACTAAAATGGTCAGCCACAAGGGAGTCCATCACAGTGACATCACCCCTGTAGGATTAAGGAGCCACTTTACAGCACGAAGACAAGCCAGGCAGAGATGATGAGCTCATTCATATGTGATAACGGGGGCACAGTGCAGGGGCTTGTCATCAAAGCACTGTGCTGAGTCAGAATGAACTGTTTGCAAAGAAATATTTAGGTCAGTAAGTTTCACAGATAACCAGTGTTCCCATCTCAGACGGCTGAGGGTGTAGCTACAAGACTGACAAGATGACATGGGGAAAAATAAAAACAGAAGCGCTAGACAAACAGAGAAAAAGCAGACCCCTGTCTGACAGGGACAAGCGGCGGGTTAAATAAAGACAGGAAGGTGCCCTAAGTTTACAGCCTTGTTTTTACTACAGCGCAGCGACTGTGTCACATGAAAAGGGACGGAGAAGCATGTGAGACCAGACCAGGGGATTATGGGAGGAGGCTATGCCAGAGAAGGAAAACGGGCATCCAAACCCAACCACAACAGTTTTGGGTTAATCCGGATAATCATTCATCCAAATCACTTTTAAAGCCATTTTTATGGTAGAAATAAAAAAAGCTGATTCAACAAGGTAAGACATGCAGCAGTTATTCAATGTTAAGTGTTGCTGCAAGTTTTTCTGGGGGATTTCTAAACAACATTTGTCATTCAAACTAAATTAATCTCAATTTTTGGTTTCGTCTTGTCAAGAGAAGTCACTAAAAACTCAAAGTTGCATTGTTGAAAGACTCCATACTCTTAAAGCAAATTCTACAACCACCTCATAATCAGAGAACCAAAAAGCTACTGCAACAAGGACCATTGCTCCTATTTGTGTCTCCCCTCATTATGACGAGTATGACGATGGCATGGAAATGAAATCAGCCATAACAGTCAGAGGTAAGAGCTTGAAACAGACTATATGGCTTGAATGGCATACAAAACCTGCTTCCCAGTCCAGGAGTGAAGTCTTGGCATGAACTCAAAGGTTCTGGAAGAGATAACGTCATTACTCACACCTAGTTGTGCTTATGATAACTGAACAGACTGGATTTTCCCATACTCCTCTTCAATGAGGGTGTAAAGGTCAGAAAGCCTCTATTTAACAAAATCATTCAAGGACAGGACATTTAAAATGAGATGGCCAAACACTGTTTCAACAGCCATGTTGAGCAACACCAACAGGGAAAAAAGGGACCGTCTTCTAAATGTGATATACTGTGTAGGCTTCACTGGGTCAAATCCGGCACAATGAAAACTTGTCAGAAAACATTTTGGCCTTAATTTTCATTAATGTGTATGTTTAGATGCAGTTAGAAAAAGTAGATTCATTGTGTTAGTCAATCTAAAACAAGTTAGATGTCACAATGAAAAGAAATCACACAAAATTGAAATGCGTAGTATGGCAGAGGGTGTGTTGACATCTGTCTGAGAATTTTACCATAACCTAGAGCAGGGATGAGCAACTCTGGTTACCAAGAGTGCCCCATTAGTTTTATTCTCACTGCCAGAGGGCCAAAAAATTACAAAAACTGTGAAGAAGACATTTAAAATTACACAGAATCTGAGAAAGGAGAAGATATATAGGATTTATCAGGAGTTATCAAACTAAACTTTACTTACATTATTGTTTTTTTTTTCAAATACATTAAGAAACTACATGAAAGAATTTTACAGAAACAGCTGAAACCAACAACAGAGTTTAAATTGAACTTTCCCTTTAGGAATTCTAGAAAGATTTCTTTTTGGACTAAATACAATCTGAAAAGAAATATTTAGTGATTCCTTAGAAAAAAATAAAAATATGGCATTTTTTCCCATTATCTTCATGCTTACCATTTTATTTTCAATTTGAAACACATTTCTGGGATGCAGTGAGCAAAGCCTCACACTGAAGGACAGACTATGGCATGCTCTTTACACACTTAATAATTGTGTGTGTGGGTGAGCTCCCACAGCCAATCACACCTCTTTCTCTCAACACAGTGGTGTATCTAATTATATCATACTTATTAATAATCCCTGCTTGCATTAATGCTGAAGCACCATGCTGCTGCTGGCAAAGCTTAACCTCCTCTACCCCAGCCTCCTCCTTTATAGCATAAAGCTCATTGTGCCCTCATATTCAGATTAATGCCGGATTAATGGTTTGAACGGATTAATTGCTTTTGAACTAATTTTATTGTATTCAATACGCATTGTCATAAATGTATCTATCCATGTGGCAGTTTCTAACTATGCATTCCCTGGAAAGTCAAAGCACGCTGCTTGACTAACCCAGGGAGCGTCTTTTGAGCAGAGCCTTCAATGCCAAGTACATGAAAGTGTATATCAATTTTGCAATAAAATGGTTAAATGTATGCAGTGTTCCTGACCGAATTCTCTTCAAAAAGAGGAAGAGAAACCTTCGTTTTATAAAATATCCCTTGATGTTTGAAATAGGCCTGGGAAAGGGGCAGTAGACTAATTATATTGATTAAAGAGATAGTGGAAACTTACACATTTTTTCTGCTGTACACTTTCGTATCTGACGGAACTATGATGAAACACATCAATGCTGGTATTATTTCTGACATTAGCACCAAACTGATAAAAACCTGCATTTTAGGGCTTTAATGAGCTAAAACAGACATCTTCTTTGAACAATCTTTTCCGAAAAGGTGCGGCTTATGTGACATGGAACGGTAAGTTTCTACGTCACAAACTTTGTATAAAAGGTAGAATGTTACCGCCTCTAACCAACTTTACCATTCAGAGACCACCTCCATACCCTCACGCACCTCCCCTACTTGGCTCTGGCTTTAGTAATGCCAGTGTTGGAGCCAACAGTCCAAACAAGTAGTGCTCAGGACAACCACGGTCCACCACCATACTACAGCCCGCTTCAGGGGACTCTGGAGGGAAAAATCCTCCACTCCAAAAGATCGCTCTGAGGCAGCAGTGCTGCAGGACTCTGTGTCACTTTCTGGCAAGGGGACGTCACTCCCGCCTCAACTGGAAAACCCCATGTTTTTCCTCTCCTTGCTCCTCTCAGTACCAAACTGCCCATTTTTTGTGCATTTTTCAAATGTCTGAAGTTGGTGACGTTAGCTCTGAGCTGTAGGTTTACTTACACTTTAATATTCCAATAATTATGGCTCAGCTTATCTGTGCATGTTAACACACTGGATGATTGACCTTCAGCTATTTTTAATATATATCTTTTAGAAAGGTGAAAAAGTGAAAAAAAAAAAGTATTTTACTTATGACTCCTATTGGCCCGTAATGAATGTGACAGAGAGAGCGTTGTCCAGTCATGTAGTTTATTATCAGTAATGGCAGTAACTCTCATATCTGGCAATACAGATAATAAACTTTTAAGGTAACATCTGCCAATATCAATATCGTGATAGTAGTATGGTCCATCCCTACCTTCCACATTACCTTGCTCTCCTCTGTCTGTAGATCATGCAGTCTCAACCCAAAAAGTTAGTGGTTTAATTTTACAGTAAAGACTGCCAACAAAAAAGTCATGGAGGTAAACAATTTATATAAACCAAAGTAATTCTGACCCCTGCCACACTACTTAAAGTTGCAGTAAGCGATTTATTTTTAGTGTCGTATGGCCACAAAAACAACACAACCCGTCAGGGTCTTGTTATTGAAGCCATCTAGAAGAATAACACACTTCTCCAATGCCTCCTCGCGCTGCACACTCACTTGAGGAAAACCAGCAAGTGACGATGCTCCAGCCAATGAGGAGGCTAGTACTTGCAGCCAATCACAGCTCAGGAAGGAGGGAGCATTCCTATTGGCTGCTGTAGTAGGTGTGCTTGCGCCTCAGCTCAGTGAGAAGTTGATACAATGGCAGAGTTACTGACGGTGTTCAGTCCTATGCAGCATTTGTTCATGCTGAGACAAAGTGTTTTCTAACCTGTAATTCAGCCATGGATTTTAGTGGAAAAGCGGATCAAAATCACTCAACGAGAACTTTGCCACCATCAGTATTCAATTTAACGGACATGCACATTCGGAAGGAGGTATGTGAGAAGAGGGGCGGAGCTACGGAGCCCAAACACGGAGAAGAACAGGAAGGGAGGGAGAGAAGAGTTCATTCTACACGGTTCTCAATGAATGTTACATACTGGAGCTTTAACTATGGCTGGCAGCAGATAAACAATAATAACATATATTTTAAGCCCAGGTGGGGCTATAATCTCTATTAAATGACCCCTCAAAAACGCACACTGATTTAAATTCATGTGTGCCAGTAACAAAGGTAAAGGTGATGAAAGCTACGTCTGAAAAACTGCAACTTTATATAAATGGCAACTCAGTTAAATTTGTTTCAGACCTAAAGTGCAAAAGATTCAAGTTAAACCGTTTTATGGTGTTAAAGCCGACGTAAGCCTCAGTGTTTACAACCAGCACAGCAGCAGCAGCAGCTATTCAACTGATGACATTTTCCACTCATTATTTCTTGACCAGTTAAGGTAACGTCACATTGCTTGACCAGCCACTGCACCAGCACAGACAACACTTTTCGTTCTTATGAAAAGACCACTAACGATGTTTAAGGTCACCTTACACTGTCAGAAAACAGCCACATATAAGACGAACTTGTGTGTCAATTAACTCCAGTTAATAGTGAAAAGTTAATATTCACAGTTTAAACTTGTCACTCTTTTAGTAATGAGGAAGAGATAGAGGGCATGTCACGACAGTTTAGTAATTAAAGAAAGCTAACTTTTAAGGCTTGGCTAACAACATGCAGGGCTACTATAGCTAATGTCAATGCTCGCTAAATACCTGTGTTAATGTTAGCTAACTGTCCTTTTAGCATGGCACACTAACTTAAACGACACAACGCTTCCGAAGTTCACTTACATCTTTCTGCTCTTGTTTAGTGTTGAATAAGTTAAGTCGTTGAAGTCGCGCTTTCATCCCATCCGCCATAAACTTCCCACAAACGAGACCTAAATGGATACTTATCCGAAACTGGAGTTTGACAGTGTGGGACTCTTCGATATCATTTCATTGGAAAGTTGATTTTGCTCCCTGAAGCCGAGGAGGAGCCTACCGTGAAGTGACTCAAACCAACTGCAACATATCCGGTTTGGAATTTCAAAGGAAAATTCTTACAGTTACTCTACACGGATGAAAGGTAAGAAATTTACAATCTTGCTTTTATTTTGAAGTCAGAGTCAAACAGTTTCCGGAATGTGTTCTACTAACGGTGGTTAACTTTTCATGACTCAATCCACCAATACGCTAAAAGAACAGGATGGACACAGTTCCTGTCCCGGGTCGGTCAAACTTTAGGCGGTACACTGATGGGTGGTTTCCACTTTACCGTTACATGACTGTTTGGGGGGAATCTATAATCTACGTACACCCAGTCTGTACATAAACATTGTTTCCTGCCAAGAGTCACAACAGGCACAATTATGAAAGCCCCTGGGAAGCGCTGCAACTGCATGAGAGAAACAGTGAACTTCATGACATAGAGGCTTTCCAACCGTTTTGTGTCTAAATACTCAAGTCACCGACTGACCCTATTTTTCAGACTCCAAAGGCCCCATGGTAACAATGAAAAATCGTTTTTTCATAGTACATATCAATTGAGGCTTAATCGAAATTTAGATTAAATTGCAATTAATCCAGCAATTTCCAAATTTTGCAGAAGGCGCAACATTTCTTAAACCTGATGTACATGTTAAAATACCAGTTTAACAATAGTTCAAGATATTACAAAAACTCTCGAAAAGAGCATGTAAATTTTGATAATGTATAAATAAACAAATAATTGCATAATTATATTTTAATTTTTTTTTCATTCATGGCTTAAAATGACAAACTGTCCACACATCAAAAAAGACCAAAAAATCATACATAAACTGTATGCACTGAAACACTGAGAACTTATAAAACTACACTAGGGACACCTAGTGGTAACACTTGACTTCCAGGGCAGGAGTGGAAGCACAGGGGACTTTTAATGTGCAGTAAAGGAATATCACCTCCCACTTAATAGTGACACAAGGTGTGATTTCCATGTTTGCATGAGTGTGTCTTATGTTAAGTGGTATTAAATCTTGCTCTTTTATCCGAGGGTCCAAAGATGTAACCCTAACCCTGATTCCTATTCAGCTTCACTGCATTTCATCATCCATCTTTGTTGTATCAAAAATAATTTACCAACATTATCTAAAATGGTTTGAACAGAGCAGTGTCATTAAACACACATTAAACACACAGGAAGTGTCTGCTCTGAGCTCAGAGTGACAGAGCTAGAGTAACAGGTGGTCAGCATGATATCATCATCACATTCCTGAAAGTGCTGAAGATGAAGCGAGAACAACAGCAGCACATGCAAACACGCAAATGCACACATCAAAATGGGTGCTTGGCCACAAGAAGTGGTTGCTATGGTAACACTGTTTCATATCCGGCTTGGTTCATGTAAAAAAGCTCATTTACTCTCACTGATGCAAATACACACACTGTCATTATAGCAAATTAACAACCTGTATGAATATACAAAAATACACGGTTATAAGCATGTGTGCATTTACACCACAAACAGTGGATTCAATGATATGTATACACACAGCATTATATTTACACTACATCATATCCATGCAGGGCATTTGTCTAATGTGCAGTATGTGGGTATTTGTAACACGATCCTAAAAATGTGCTCATGAGCCTTGTGGAAAAAGTGAGCCAAACTGTGCTGGATAAAGGGCATGCATTTTCTTTTTTGACTTGTCAGGATTAAGTTCCCAATTAAGTATTCTGTGTTGTCTCTTTTTAAGCCAGCTGTTTCAAGTCTTTGGTATGTTGGTCATGGCATGCAGTGATGAAGATATCAATGTTTCAAGCTTGGTTTAGACACCAGCTGCAGCTTTGCAGTACACAAAGGCTGCTGGCAGAGCATGCCATGTGGAGGAGAGGTGAGAGTGTTAGAGGTCGGGAGCGTGCTGGTCAGCACAGCACACAGTGGGGGAATGTGTTTGTTGGCATTGTAGAGGGGGGCACTGTGTACACTGGCTCCTACAGGGAGATCCCAGAGGGATGTCAGGACAAATGCTGCTCTGCTCTGGCAGATTTTTGATTCTAAACATAAAGACATTTTTTGGACTGTTGTATTATGTCCTACCAGTCATTTCTTCTCCTCCCTGATTTTCTCATTGAAAAGTTTAAAAAATCTTGTGAACTCCTATCCACTCAGCTTATGATGTTAATGCTGTAAGCCTTGATTTATAAAACAATCCTGCATATATTTGAACATACAATCTGCCAGCAAAGTACTGATGATTTGGCCTTTTTGAGCTCTAACAGTTTCCAGGGTTTCCCTTTCATAGCTGAAAAATCCTGATATGAATGGTAACAATTATCATCTTCGACAGCTTTAGTGAGGGGATGCATGACAGTGTAGAAGTTGGGAGTTTGCACATCACATTTGTTGATTAGGGAAGTCAAAACAGGCTATCTGCAATACAATCAAATTGATACAAATATGCACACTTTGAAATAATTTGACAAAAAGAAAAAAAACATTGCAATAAAAATGTTGACGGGGGTGTTAGTGGGACATTGTCAGGAGATCGCTGGGTTGAGAGTTGTTTTTTACTGTCTCTGTAATAATGGGAAAATGTGATTATTTCTCTGTAATTTTGGGGTACTTTGGGATGTACTGTACTGTATCCACTATGTTTGTAGTTATCTATATATTATCTTATATACTTATTTTGGCTTAATACCCTGACGCTCCAGATTGGCATGTGGGTGAACTGCGTCCCATTAATATGCCAGCAGCAAATTCTGGATTTTTACCTAATGAATTAATTGGTGTGCCTTTTTTATCAACTAAATTAAAACAGTAATGTCATCGCCCAAAATAATGATACCTTGATTTCAACCTCCCTGATGAATAAAGACAGCAGGATTAACAGAAAGTAAATTAGCATGAATCACAGTCGCTTGATCCACTATCTTCCGTCTCAAGGTCTGATTTACAAAACATATTGCACTAATCATGTACACTTGCCAACACTCCTGCAAAGTTTTTCAGCTTCATGCACTTTGCTCTTGTTTGAATGTGGAGATGACCAATCAGTGTCTTCCCCTCTTTGCTGCATAGAGAGTCTCATCCAGACCAGGCACAGATCAAGCAGTAGCCAGGGCCCACTAAAATCTAACCTTTAACAACGAATTGCTACCTGTTGCATCACCCAGTAATGGAAAGCTGTGATGCAGGCTGTTGTCTTTATTCACTTAAAGTTTATTCAATTACCAAGCATATCTTCACCTGTATTAGATTGGTTTTAGTAACTTTTATACACCAAAGGTGAAGTACATTAAAGTGTACCCCTCATTATGATAATTTTATATATGTGACCCTTGGTGAAAAAAAAAATTGACACCCTCATCCCTACTGTTGAGGCAAGTTTCTGTTTACTGAGCCACCTTTCAACCTTGATATTGTTTTCAATAACAGTTTCTACTCCTAATTATTAATCAAACATGTATATTATGCTGAAAGCTTGAGAAACGTGTGGATATCATCTTACTTTACATATGCACACCTACCTTGGTGCTGTCCTGACACTGGAACACATAGCAGGCACAGTTTGGAGCTTCTTTGACCAGGCAGCCAAAGCTCCGTGGCTCCTGACTGTTGTGAATGAGTTTTGTCACCTGGTGAGGCCGACATTCAAAAAGCACTGTGTGTGTCAGAGGGTCCCACACAACTTTGTCTCCCAGAACAGACATACATCGCACCCATGATGCAGACACACACAGGAGAACCGTGTGACTACAGGTAGAAGGATCAGACTGACCTCCTCTTCCTGGACTTACAGAGCCAGCAGTCACTTCCTTCTCCACAGGATGACACCTACTGATCTCAGCCACCACCCAGGGTAACATGGCCATCGTGGTCAGTGGATGCACAGGTAAGGACCCGATCAATGTCAGTCTGTACCGTACTTCCTCCTCTTCTTCTCCTTCTTCCTCTAACTTTCCCCTCCATGTTGTAATCCTCTTCTCAGCAGAGATGGAGGAGGAGATACGTGAGAGTGACGGGCAGGAGCGATGGTTTGAGGTTAAATGACGAGGAGGTTTCTCGGAGCTCATAGGCCTGAGGAGTTCATCTTTTCTGGGCTTCACTTCAAAGTAGAGTCCCTCCATGGCTGGTGCTGGAGCCACTGTCTGCCTCTGCTTTACCTGCAAAACATCAGTCACTCTGAGGGGAATATTTTAAACCGTAGTATAGAGTCAGTCCTGCAGGGTCATTTAGAGGGTACTACCAAAAGACCACCTGGTGTTGTTTACCCAACCAGCAAAGCTTGGCTTGAATTCTGACCTAGACATTTACTTTCAAGGGCACACATGCACATGACAAGATCATGATTGGCCACAAAGAGAGGGAAGGAGAGGTCCAGCTGACGGTGTTGACCACTCATGTTATCAAAAACACAAACAACAAAGGTTAACGGCATTGTTATCACAACAAGGACTGTTGAGTGGTTCATCTGTAAGATGAACTCAAGATTAGCAGGAAACAGTAAAAGCAACCAGGTTAATAGCGGGACATGTTGACATGATAGAACAGTTCAGCGATCAAAATTAAATACAAGCGGCTGCTTACGCACCTCATGCTTGACCTTGCGATTCAAGCACTCTTCAACTCAAACCCATCGGCACAGCAGCAAACGCTTTCTATATCGGCCACCTGCACCGGAGGAGCGTCGGAAGTTCGAATGAGATTTTATTTCCGTAGAGCGCAGCCTCGTGTGCCTGCCTTCAGTGGTCAGTGTAGTTTTACGCACGAACGAGTGATTTTTACGCACAAGGTTACGCAGACCTCACAGCGTGCAATGTTAACTGATGCTCCGCCGAAAAGAGCACTGTTGCAATTGTAATCATGAAATTGCAGTCCCACTAGCTCCGCATAACTGAGCCTACTTACCTGCTCACCTTAGTTTCTGTCAAAGCGGCACCAGTGTTTACAGCTTCATCAAACCACACAGGAAAACACAGAGATCTCCACGCTGCTGCAGACGTTTCTAGTTCGAGTTAAATATAGAAGACGGGAGCCTACCTCACTCCTGTCCTCTATACACTCGCAGGGGGCATGATAAGTGCATGCTGTATGCATGCGCTGCCTGAAGATTAAGCACCGACTCGTCCGCCCCTTCTGTATTTAACAGATGTAGTTTTTGCGATGTATCTATGCACATTTAAAATACAAAAGGTCTGTTTCAGTTTGTTTTATTGAATGAAATCCCATCGTCAGCACAGTGTTTAGGAATATGAGGCACAACAGGAAAGCAGAGTTGCTAATCACACAGTTTTAGAACCAGTTAGTAATAAGTGAAGAGGTCTTACTGAAAACGTGACTGAGTCCCTTTGTCAGCGAGAATGGGCCAGTTTGAAAAGTGTGAGTACAATATCTCCACATGGTGGCGCCCTAAGCTTTGGGCTGAGTCATTTTGAAAATCAGTAAACTCACATGTATGGCATTTTCGTAACTCTTAAAATAAATACTCTGCTGTTATTTTCAATAACTTAATTTCATGTGTCAAATTATAAATTCTCATCTTAAAAACTGTTCACAGCATTCATCATAATTACACAGTTTTAACAGCTCTCATTAACATTTCTGTCCTCGTGTCAGCACTGTATAGCAATGTGGAATTCATGATTGTTATCGGTAAACAGATGTAACTCAACACCACAGGCATCAACTTATTTTTTACTGTTCTTGTTCAAACCTCAAGTAGTGAACTGAAGTATAAATACATCTCTTGTGATATACTGTGACAAAAGTAAACCCGGCCCTGATCTATTAATTAAAGCCAAAAATTAGAGGTAAGGATTTAACATTAAACCTGCAGGTGATGATTGTAAAGGCAGATTCATGATTACATGTGATTTTGGTCCAACTGGCAAAAAAATCTGGGAAAAAGTCTTGTTATATAAAACCTATATTAAACTATGTTATAACTGTAAAATAAAGCTAATGTCAAAGCATGAATCCCTTCTGAATTATTAAGACAACCACTGGTCTGAGATATAAGTCATAGCTGGTCCTGAATGCAGTATTATGTTTATCATGGGCTAAACTGGCTTGGGCTGCAGCTTATTCTTCTCAGGCTCCAGGAAGTTTTCAACAATGGCATCAACCAGCTCATCCAATTCCTTTTTCAGCTGTGTCACATCACTGTTAGAGAGGGAGAGAGAGACAGAGAAAAGAGAAAAATGTCATAATGTAGTGACTGTGTTTAGATAGAAGGGGTAGCTAGTTACTGTAAAGATATTTAGGTCTTAAAAGTCTAGTTGTATGAAGTTAAAAACAACTTTTTACTACCTGTTAATCATTTTAGCATTTTTTTAAACAAATTTACCCAGTGCTTTTCCCCTTTGCAATTCAAGTAACTCTGACTGCACGAAACTGTATGGTTTAATAGATAAATGGTTTATAAATAAACAAAATAACAACTTTCAGCAGCCTTACAGGCATTTATCAACAATGTGTCTCTATGGCAGTGATCATCAACTGGCAGCCTGAGGGCCAAATCGGGACCCCAACAGTTTCCCTCCAGGCCCCTTGAAGTTTAATAAATTTAGAAAATGTGAGAGGAAAAATATGTTGTGGTATTTTGATATTTTTTAAAGAATCCCTACAGCTATTAAAACAGCCCCAAAAATAATTAATATTGGAAAAATATCAGGAATACTTAATGTTTAATATGTTTTACATAAAGTGATGGACAGCACAGCAGCCCCAGAAAAGGTTGGTTCTCATACAAATGCAGTTGATGACCCCTGATAACCCACCTGTTGCCAGGAGCAGCACAGAGTTCAGTGTAGTATTTGATTTTTGGCTCAGTGCCACTGGTCCTCATGGTGGCCACACCACCGTTGGAGAAAGTAAATGTGATCATCTGACTGGAACGGGAGGTGGGAAGAACCTGAGACAAGAGACAGAGGAATTATACATTAGAAATCATTAAAACCATAAAAAAAGAATATCATACAAAACAAGAATGTATCACACATATTCAAAGTATTATTCTAAGAAATCTGCAGCATCAAAATAGAATCTTTCACCGAAACCTGAAAATCTGGGATGCAACAAAGCCCAGGATGGCTACGGTAAGAAAAAGTTAAAACTCATTCATGAAACTGTGTGCACGGATTTAAAATATGTTCCTGCATTTTATGGAAGGGCACACCATATGGTGCTGAAATCTTCCTCAATGTAATCCAAGTTCAATTTATTAACCTTAAAAATACCAAAGCTCAGGTTTATTCTAAAAGGGTGTTTGAGCCATTAGGGCCGGTGGAAAAAAGCTTTGCACAAAACAGCAAACATTAAATTTTTAAGTGGATCTAATGTAACTCATGTCAAACATTTGCTTATGAACAAATGCAGAAGATATGGGAAAAAACTGGTAACATTTGGAGACGAGTCTCTGGCCATCAAGCACATTTAAGTCTTTTGCTCCATCTGTTTTGGCTCTGCTTGGACTCTAACAACTCCTGAGAGAATTATTTGGCTGCTGATCAGCTAAAATCTTCACCATGCTCACAGCCAGTTCTGCAGGAAATAAACAGGACTTTACTAAAAACAAGGTTGGCTGCTTTAGTCAAGCACACACCCAAAAACAAGCAAAGAAAAAAGTAAATGTGAGACATGGATATGTGAATAAACCAACAAAGGAAGAACAGCAGAGGGCTGAAACAGCTAAGAAATAAGCTGATCCTGATATACAACTCTGTGAAGTGGCAGAATTGTTTAATACGCTGTTTTAAAATGAGGAGGAATAAGGGGATGATTGAAAAGTGATAACAAGTAAACACTGCAAAACTGGTGCTTGGTTTGCCAAATAAGCCACATTACCTGCCTGACTGCATTATGCCAACTGTGAAGTTTGGTGGAGGAGGAATAATGGTATGGGGTTGTTTGGCTGGGCTAGGGAGGCCAATCTTAATGTTTCAGCATACCAAGACATTTTGGACAACACTATGCTCACCTTTGTGGCAGCAGCTTGGGGAAGGCCCTTTTCTATTCCAACATGACTGTTTCCCAGTGCATAAAGCGAGGACCATACAGAAATGGGTTGATGAGTTTAGTGTGGAAAAACCTGACTGGCCAACACAGAGCCCTAACCTTAACTCCATCAAGCATCGTTGGGATGAACTGGAATGGAGATTGCGAGTCAGACCTTCTCATCAATGGCCCAGAGAAGACTGCACGTTTCTGAATCGTGTTCACATAGGGCTCCTTCTTTACATGATACCGCTTTACCTTGCATTTTTGACAAACTGTGTTGACAGACAATGATTTCTAGAAATGTTCCATGCATTGATTTTCAGAGTCATGTCTGTGTTTAATGCATTAATACTTGGGGGTCCAAAGATTCCCAGCACCCATTACTGACTTTTGCCCTTGTTCCTTCTGCAGAGACTTCTCCAGATTCTCTGAATCTTTTGATGATATAATGTGGGATATTCAAACTCTTCATAATTTTACAGTGAGGAGTTTTTTTTTTTTTGGAAACTGTTTTAGACACAGTTGGTTTACAGATTGGGGAACCTCTGCCCATCTTAACTTCTGAGACTCTGTCCCTCTAAAATGCTCCTTTTATACCCAGACCTGTTGCCCATTAACCTAATTTGTTGCAAAATGCTCCTCCAGCTGTTTTTCATTAATACAGATTACCACTTACTCTTACAGTCTTCTATTGCCCAATCCTTAATTTTTGAGATGTGTTGCTACTAATTCAAAATGAGCTATTGCTTTTCATGAAATGAAATGAATAAAGTGTTGTTTATGCTCTTTTGTGAATTTATGTGGGTTTATGGGGCTTGGACATCAATGCATTCTGTTTTTATTCTCATTTTTCAGTGCCCCAGCTTTTTTGGAGGCAGGGTTGTACTTTTATTACAAATTCTATTTTTTTAATTTCAAGTCTCCTACTCTTGGTTTCAATGTTCTGACATAAACATCATTAAAACATCAAATGCTACAGGTAAAAAAACAGCAGACTCCATAGGTTTGTCCTGCTCCAGGTTAGCTTGTGTAGTAAATGTGTCTGTGTGTGACTTACAGCCTTGTTATTGGGCTGGCTGCTATCATAGCCAGTTGTCAGGTCTCGTACAGCAGAAATGGAGAAGCGACCACATTCAGTAGGGTATGAGTCCTTCTGGCCACCATAGTTGCGCAGGCGTTCAAACAAGTTGCTAATCACATTCTGGTCATAGCAGATGAAGTAGGAGTTCTTGGTGATGTGATAGCCATACCTGAATATGAGACAGGGTTACAGTCTGTAGTTTCACTTTTCTCAGTGAAATAATAAAGCTCACATGAGAATAGAGTAAATATGGGTCTTACTCTTCATAGATGTTAGTGAGCTGCTGGGAAAGACTTGTGCTTTTTGTGGCCAGGTAAGAAATCATCTCTCCTGATATTGCTGCAGCACTCACTCCGTCCTTGTCCAGCACAGAGGGACAGCACATATATCCTAAAACACACACAGTTCATTCCCGATATGTGTAAAGCTCCAACTAAAATAGCTCCTTGTTTCTATTACTAACAGTGTGTAAAGGCATGTGATTCCAATTAGAGCATCATAATCCAGTTACACAGAGATGTTCTGAACTTTGTGATGTTGTCCGTGAGCATTTGCTTGAAATTTGTCAGATTAACCCTGAACAACCTTTAAGAGAGTCCACAGTCAAAACTAAACTGGGTCAGATCTTCAGCTGATATGTCTGAAATGTTCATGCATTCTTTGAATTTTAATGATCGATTTATTCACTTAACAGGTAACCAAGACTGGGGAAGATGGCAAGAACAGCTTAATAAATATACTCTGGTTCACTTCTCTATTTCATGTCAGGCTATATTCTTCAGTATTTCAACACCACTGGTTTTGGGGCTAACAAGGAATACACATCTGGAGCCCAAATGGTCAAAGCATTTTGCGGAAATTTGATTATTATAATAACTTCTGACATAATTTTTCCAAACTGAAAATCTGTTTGATGACACACGAGTGCTTTGCTGACAGCACATTTGATAGTTTTCTTAAAATCTATGTTAAGATTTCTTTTTATTGTAGTCAAACACAAAACAATATAATATAATGGCATTTCAATTTTGGCACTTACAGACATGTTTTAGTTCTCATTTTTATCAGCAAGTAAGGCTTTTTAAGCCAAATTCAACTGGTTAGGATTTTGTGAACTGGTTTAAGGTTTTACTGAATAAAAAGTAGAAGTTGGCCTTTGGCTTATACCACACATATTTAAATCAGATGAAAGCTCTTTGGGAGGATCATGATCATCAGCTCGTGACATCAAAGATCATTCTGTGAACCACTCTTTTTCAATTACACCACAAGGAATAAATCAGGATCACTTTCCCCTTATTATTATGCTGTAGAAAACACTGGATTGTGTGCATGTGTGAGAGCGTGTGTACCTATTGCCTCCTCAAATGCAAACACGACAGTTTTGCTCTGGTCCAAAAGGTCTCTGGCTCTGTTTCCCATCCACTTGAAGCCGGTTAGTGTTTCCTGTTCAAAAAGCAGTGACAGTAACAGTGATGTGTCTGTGTTTATTTGAGAAAAATGTCTAATAGACTTCCTATAAAGAGTGCTTTTAACTTATTATATTCTAAATGAGCCCCATTTTGTCTTAAATTACAATCACTGATTTTTAACTACAAAATAACAGCTGATCAATTTAATTTAAACATGATATTTTGAAAACAGCAATCAGGAAGGAAAAATGAGAGGACCATTATGTAAAAAAATATTTTGACCTTGATGGAGTTACCTCAAAGTGGAAGCCTTCCTTGAGAGCGATGGCACGCAGAATCTTGGATGAGACAGTGCTTGACAGCATGTAGAGGTTTTTCACAGCAGCAGCATCAGGGTTCTGCTGCTTCCAGCAGCGAAACATCCACCAGCCCAGCAGCGCTCCTAATTCATTACCACTGAACAACCTCCACTGTCCACTGACAGAGAAAGGAGAGAAAGATCATTGAAGTGCAGTCATGCAAACAAACATATAGCCTAGTAGGATGTGATGTTCAGGGCTTTTCAGATGAAAAATTAGTGTTTTTTTTCATTTCCAACAGAAAACTTAACATAAAAATACAATTAATTAAGAAGATACAAGCCTCCAAGTACATAACCAATGACCTGAGGATTTCACATCACCTCAAAGTAAATGTCATTACACTGGGCTCATTACATACCTAACACTGCATTAAAAAGCCTTTATTTATTTATTTATTTATTTATTTATTTATTTTTACACAAAAACAGACCTCTCCTGTTTCTCTGCTATTGCCAGTCGATCAGCATCAGGATCATTTGCTAGCACGACTGTGGCTCCCTCCCTCTCTGCCAGTGCAAATGACAGTGTCTGAAAAACACAAAGCACACATTCAACTTCAACAAGCCATGTTTCATTTAGAAGTCCTCATGTGATGTCATCAGGACATACCAGGACTCCTTCTCCCTCCTCAGGATTGGGATATTTGACGGTGGGAAACTCAGGATCTGGATCTTTCTGTTCTTCCACAGGGTATGGAGGGGGTAGGTCAAAGGCCTTGAAAGCTGACTGGACAAATGTGTGGCCGACGCCGTGCACCGATGTGTGCACAATTTTCACCTCTGAACTCTTGTTGATGTCCCTACGAAGAAAGACAGCAGTGCTAAAATGATGACCTGGTTGTCCTCATTTGAGCTCTGTACGGTTTAGTGTCTGTGTCCAACACAAATATCTTAAATGCAGAGCAGCATCGTATAATCTGTAGCGGAGTACACATGTCTATTTCTATGTCATACTGTTCTCTCTTTTTAAAAGCTCTGTACTGTTCAGTGTGAGTTTTCTGTAGATCACCTGTTGTGGCAGTGCTTCTGGATGGTTTTGAAGTATTCTGTGTGGATGTCCTGGAAGGGATCTTTCAGTAAGGGGCTCTTCAGGGCCTCCTCTGTGTTCCAGGACTCAGGCCAAGGCTCCAGGTCCTCCTCTATGGCCTTGGCAATACATTTGTCATGAGGAGACACAATTTGAGCTCCGTTCTCCCAGTACACCTGAGACACAGACAAATTAGAACATAACAGATGCAATAATGTGTTAAGGATGTAACTATTAAAAGGTATATCACTAATTTTGTTCTCTTTTGTTTCAAAATACAGGAATAAACTCCTCTGAACATTTGATGCCTACGCTATTTTTCCCATGACTAATTTATAATGATAGTTTTGTTTGATTAGCAACACCAAACTAGTGTAGATTATGGACTTCTCAGTAAAAGAAAAAATAATATGTCGAATTGAACTAAGAAAAATTAGGGAAGCTAAAGATGCTTCATCCTAAGCTCATTAACAAATTTGTTTGTGGTGTCATGTCATTCTACTTCTACAAAGCCATGAAATAAGTCCCGTCAGGGATGGAGTCAACAACTAGTTTAAAAAAAAAAGAAAAAGTGACAGAAAAAAAAAAAAAAAAAACAGGAAAAACCCTCAACGTAAAAATGCAAATAAATGAGGAAGTAAATTAGTTTAAGCTGCTACCTTGTAGCCGTTGTCCTGTTTCGGGTTGTGAGAGGCGGTCACCATGATCCCAGCACACAGACCCAGGTGAGACACAGTGAAAGGCTGCAGGGGGCGTGAAAGAAATGGGTCACTATACAATCTAATCAAAAATCATGGTAGACAATGTATAATATACAGCAGTGGTTCCCAGCCTTTAATCCTTCGAGCCTCACCTACTTGTATCTAAGAACAGCTGAGCCTCCCACATGAATAAGATAGCAATGCATTGCTTTCAAAAGTTAACACAGATATTCTTTCATTGATGAAAGCAGAAGAAAACAGGTTGACATGTGTTTTTCTTATCAAAAGACTTCAGCATTATCTAATTAAAGGTCACATATTTTACCCCTTTAAGACAAATTTATATTGGTCTCAGAGGTCCACAAAACATGCCTGTGAAGTTTGATGCTAAAAAAAAACTCCAGTATTGGATTTTAGCATGTCCAAAAACCCCTCTGTTTCAGTCCTGCTCAGAATGAGCTGCTTCTGTGTCTGTGGCTTTAAATGTTAATGAGCTGTCTGACTCCGCTCTTCACTATGCCCCTCTCAGGAAATGGATGTGGCTTAATGGATGTGGTTCTCCTGACCCTGAGAGGAGGATCAGGAGAGGAGGGTGGATTCTTGGGGGTAGTGTGAACAGGTCAGGGGTACATATTTTTGCTAGAAAAGCCTGAAAAAATGAATTTTGCATAATATGTGAGCTTTAATAAGGGTTTCATCATGATTTTAGTCAATATGTGCAAATCTAATTTTGAGAACCTCCAAGAAGACAAAGCCTAATGCCCTCTTGAGATCTTTGGTGCCTTCTCTTGGCGTACCAATGAAAGAGCCAATTTCACTGTTGTCAGCGTATTATGAGCACCAAGTAACTGCAGGTACCCTTTCTCTTTTCACAGCTGCTTTTTTAATGCTGCTCAAAAACCCCCTCTGGAATAACCCGAATAACTCAACTTCCTCACTGTTAGATACACAGTTCTCTACTGAAAAGTGAACTTCTTCTGGCAGCATTGGGTAATAGTGATATCAGTTCAAATCTAATCTAAGTTTTACAAACTGTAAACTTGTCAGACTTGACTTCTAGCCAAGGTATCAAAAAGTGTACAAAAAATGTAAACCGATCATGTGATCATGATTAGTCTAGTTTGCTCCTCATGTGAGGCAGTAGGTTATACCTGTGTTTTTAACTAAAAATCTGGCATGGATTCACACCTTTAAGGTTGTGTTATTGGAAAAAAAGAAGCTGCAAATTAAATAGTTTAAAGAGTGCATATTATAAGTACCTGGTTCAGACAAATAAACCTTTGTCTGGGCCACAGTAAAGAAAAAAAAATCCTAATGGTTTGTCCTGCCCGTGTTGTTTGTGTTTTACAGACACAAAGCTGTGTGAAAAAAATGCCCTCTTGGCACATCTTTAACAAAGCATAACTCTGTCAATCATATGTGCATTACGCAACAAGCAGTATGTGAAGCTAGAGTTTACTTTTTGAATGGAGTTTGCCCTTCAGCTTGTGCCACCTGTCCCATTGACAAGCATGACACAAGACAAACCGATCCAACTTCATGTTTAAAATGAAAATAGTGGGCAGTGTAGTTATTATTTTTTTCAAAGCACTTGAGGAAATAAATGTAATGGAATGTAAAGTGATTACCACAAAGGGTGTTGGGGTGATGTCAGAAAAAAGGTGCACCGGCACCCCTCGGCTGATGAACACAGCTGCAGCCAGGCTGGCAAAGCGCTTGCTGCCGCCCCCACTGGGTGGATGGGCCCGGGCATCATAACCAATCACCACCCCTCGTTCCTTAAGGTTCCCAAAACTCTCCTCCAGGTAACGACAGAAACCCTGTCAGAGAGAAAAGAAATGTGAGGATGTTAGAACACATTTGGCAAGAGGAAGCAGAAGACGTTTCAAGACAGACACAGGATATGAGAATCAGCAAAAGCCTTGTGTTACATTGATGGGTAATGAGATGATGACATGTGAGCTCTGCAGCTGATCACGAGAGTTTGGCATCGAACAAAACGTCAGGTCAAGAATCAATAATGTGATTGTCTGGCGTTGCATGTGACTCAATGCTTCGTGAGTGGCAGGCTTGTAGTTTATCTATTAACTGACCTGCGTGGTCTGGATGATTGTGAGGTCATTCATACAGGAAATGCCAGGGCCCATGGGAGCTCTCAGACCTGCCGTGCCAAACTCCATTCTGGAGGAGAAACATTTCTTCAGAGCGTCCACCGCTCCGTCTTTAACCATGTCCTGCACGATCAAAGCTGTCTTTGGATTCTGGGAAATAAAACATGCCCACACTTTATTAAAGACAGGAATTCTTTTCACTTCAGTTCTACGATTTTATTAAAAACTGTACCGTAGAGCTCACAGATAGAGAGAGACTACAGTAAGTCAGCATCACAGTCTAATTGGTACAACATGTCTAAATCTTATTACTGCTGACTGGTCTGTAATTAGCCCCTTATAATCAAACAAGTATTAGCTGTTATAAATGATTTGTTTAATTGATGCCATATTACAATTAGGCATGCATGATACTGACTTTTTGCTGATATCCAAAATTTCAATATTTACAAATTCATTTTAGCTGTTACTGATTAAGTAACTGAAATATAAGTGTAGTGTAGACCTTAAACTTCAGTCCTTAAAACAAATTTAAAGTTTTAGGAATGAGGATAAACAAAGAAAAAATAGATTTCATTTTATGTAGCTATGTTGGTCCTTCCTCAAACTGCACAAACTTATTTGTACATACAGCCAACATTTACAGCTGATATATCAACATGAATACTGGCAAGAAAATTCTTGCAATATGCATGTCAACACTAATATTTAACTTTAGTTAATATTTGCTGATCCAGATACAATAAAAATTCTAATATACATTCTTAATCACGTTCTTAACATACTGTCTGAAATAAAGCCCAAAATTTGCTCTGACACCCAAATTTATAAAGCTGATTCTGACTTTTTAAAGTTACTTTAGCCATTAACTGATCAGCAAGAACCTGTTGTTGATGACAGCAATTTGAAACTAGCTAAATCACAAACAATTCCAGATTTATCCATATTCCAGTTTCATTCCTTTGTTTACATACAATGAATACAAGAAAATGAGAATAAGCACATTGATTGTTTCAGCGCTTATTCTGATCCTACTCAGCGTTAGACACAACAACAACACGTGGTGAGCTTTATTGTAAATCAACAATACTGCAACTTATACTAAAGTGAAAACTTAACAGATGAATACTGTGGTTACAAATGGAAAGTGAAATTAAGGAAATGGGTCAATACATGGCTTCCTTTTGAACAATTGCTGCTTCCTTAACACAGTTAACTCTTAACTATCCCCTCCTTAATGTGACTTGATTGGTGTCCTTCCATGTATCTTTGAAGCCATGAATGGCTGACTTTGTGTAGTTCTGATGGCTGAATTTAAATTAAATTTTGCTTTTTAATTCCATGCAGATTAAAGACAGGTGGTATGTGAAGTTTAAAAACTTGACGTGAGGACATTAGGACTCTTATATTGATGGCAACACAAACTAATACACAGAGAGAGCAATGCTTTTCAAAGGGGTTTGTTATCTCAAAACATGTATCTTAAAAATAAAGATCATTTTATCTGTAAATATTCCATTAGAACCTAAAATAATACCGTTGCATCTATATCCATCAAATCTCAAGTTAAGGAAAAAAGAATGTAAGTTTGTAGGCTTTTCTATACTTCAGGCAAAAAGAATGATAGCTATCAATTGGAAGAAAACTGTTGCACCTCCATTAGGTGCTTGGATTAAAAGTATGGTAACTTTTATGTTGATGGAGAGAATAACATATATCCTGAAAAATAAGTTACAGATTTATAAGGAAATATGGGCACCATATGAGGAATTTATGAAAAATGGGGACATAGAAGAGCTTCTGCAGGAGGGAGACTGAGAATAGGAAAGCTGGAGAAATACAGTGAAATTTCCCAGGGATTCTGGAGCAGGATTTAAATATCTGTTATGTTTTATGCACAGCATATATGTATGTGTGTATGCATGTACAGATATTTTTATTTCTCTTCTTGCAAATTAATATTTGAAAGAGAGTTTCTAGTGTTAACTATATCTGAAAGAGGGTGATCTGGGTGGGTGTTCAATGTATTCTTTTGTTATTATGTTTGATAATGTAAAAAAGGGAAATATTTTCAATATGATGTCTGTAAATTTATTGTGGATTACGCTACAAAAAACAATAAAAACATTTAAAAAAAAATGTATCTTAAAGCCAATCAGAAGTATGTAATTTGGGAATAATTGCAGGATGGAAAAGGAAACAACAATTACAAGATAACTGAATGTTAACTCTGTTAAATAATCAGTCATTATCATTGAGCTGTTGTGTGGATATAATCCAAGGATGCCTCGAATTATATGTTTGCATGTACACTACACTGATAACTACTTCAATGTTAAACCGGATAAGAATTAAACAAAACAGAATCATCTTTCTCTCACACAGCAGTCATTTCCTGGACTTTTTTTTTTCTTTATCAATTCAACAAATGTAGGTATCATTTCTCAAGTTGATCCCGTTATGTTATCATTTATTATTTAACTTAAATCCCTCTTTATCTCACATTTACTTTGTGTTTACTCAGTTGCTTGACGTAAAGACTAACTATCCCTCTACTAGTTCTTTAGCTATAAATAATACGACATTAATGCCACAGATTACGGTACAGGAAAAATTAACAGAATTGAGTCATAAACAGTTGTGGGTTACACTGGATATATTCAGCTGAAACAGCATCATACTAGTATTACTGCTCAGAGTAGGCTAGCTTGCTAACCTGTCTGCCAGCTCACCTTGTCATACTGCAGCCACAGCCTCACAGCCTCGTCCAGGCTGCTGTCCCCGGTTGTAGACAGGCCGTTCTCCATTTCTCTTCTCGGCAGACTCAAAAACACTGACGGTGGTGTCTCTCTGGGTCTAGTATACCCTCTCTGAAGACTGTTCTCAGAGCAAAACCGAAAATGAACGCGTAGATGTGACTACCTACATGAGCTCCACGCGAGGAGGGGCGGGGCGACGTAATGCGTCACGAGTTTCTCATCTGTTGCCTTCAGGGATTGTCAGGAAATGTGGGACACTCTTGAAGTGTAATAAATCTACGTTGATGGCATACTGTTGCTCTTGGTTTCTATTGCAAGACCGTTGCAATATTTTAATCCTTCCACTAATGTAATTTGCGTTACCAAGCAATACTTGCACGTTCCTCGAAAATTATCCCTCGAAATACTTTCGTAATATAAATTTAGCACAAAAATCAATTAAATTTGTGTTTGGTAGATTATTCATCTGTTGCAAATATTCGTCGTGCTAACAAAGTTTATACCGTTGGAAAGCCTGTTCATTTCCTTTTTATTAGAGCCACATTTGTAACAGGAACAGAGGTGGGAAACGCACCTGACTATTGTTCTCAAGTAAAAGTACAGTTACTTTGGTTGTACTTAATTTACTTGAGTAGAAGTAAAAGTGATGCTCTATAGATCTACTCAGGTAAAAGTAAAACGTAAGTAATTTAAAGTTTACTCAGAGTATTGACTACCGAGTAGCTACATGTGATTCCCAAAGGATTTTCGAATATGATCTTTCTTTAATATGAAATATAAATAAGAGATCTGAGGTTGTTTATTATTTAGTTGTTGTTTAGGTGTTACTTAAGGTGAAACGCAACAGGATGAATAGTAGTATCGTCCTCTCGCTATTTGCTACTGACCATTATGTGATGTGGAAGTCAAAAGACTACCTAATTAAAATAACTTGAATAAATGTAATTACTTTCCACTGCTGGTATGGATCATGCATTTGTGGTATGAGCAGCAGGGCTGAGTATGTGGGTTGCATCCATGAGATTTGCAAAATCTTGTCTGCCTATACCAAACAGCTAACGTGACATGCCAGATAGACTGTTTCTTATGTTCACTGCACAGCAGCCATTGGATAAACTGGCATACCCCACCTGAAACAATCGCAACAAAACATATTAGCAATTTTACACTTTATTCATTCAACAAACAGTAGCGTGTGGAAGAACCTACACAGCCACATCAGCCTGGCAACCCCTTCTCATGCTGGTCACCAGCCTGGTCACACACTGCTGTGGAATGGCATCCCATTCTTCCACCAGCATTTGGTGCAAGTTAGCCAATGTGGTTGTGTTGGACACCCTGGCACGAACAGTACGCCCAAGCTGATCCCACAAGTGTTCAGTGAGATTGAGGCCAGGACTGCTGGCAGGCCATCTCATCCTCTCCACTCCCAAATTCTGGAGCTAGTCTCTGTGGAACATCATCTTAAAGTTGCTCTAGCGTATGGGCCCTATCCAGATCAGTCAAATGAGGCATGCCAATTCTTGGAGCTCACCGCAGGTAATCATTGTTGCAGGACTCATTGGCACCTGACTGTCAGCACCTGGGGGTACCAGAAGCTCAAAACAAGAGTCTATAGCAACAGAAAAATAAGCTGTTCAGCATTGGCAGAGAAGATTTGGCACATTTTTCATGGGCACAACCCACATACTCAGCTCTGCTGCTCATCCCAAAAATGTATGTTCCTGACAAAAGTGGCACCATTTGAAAAGGAAATAAACAGAATCTCCAGCAGTATAAGATCCATTGCTAAGAAGCATTGTTACAACAAAGAAATAATCTACCAAACACAAATTTCCTTACTTTTTGTGCTAACAGTACTTTTTCTTCTTCCTACTGTCCTTCTGAGTATTTCCTCTTTGCTCCTCCCAGAACCTGCCACCAGTATTAGTTCTTAAAGTTTTACGACGAACAGAGCATTAGGCATATTAAAAGTAAACTTCAACAGATTGTTAGATCAAGACACCGCTTCTGAGAAAGTCTGTATTGTAATCTGGAAGAAGTTGTCGGTATCATATGTGACCCCTTATTTTCTAATGAGTCATGGATGGCTTTAATCTAAATAAAGAGAGCATTATGGCCAACTACATCAAAAAAAAGCATTACTGTTGTTATTATATCTAGTATAGTGGTTCTCAGCTGGTCTAGCATCAGGACCCACCAGTTCCTTCAATGGCAAATCACAACCCAATTTAAAAAAAAAGAAAGAAAGAAAGAAATATATTTAATGAATAATGTTGCAGATTGGATCTCGGATGAAACAAAAATATGACTGAATAAAGAGATAGAACATAAATAAAATGTTTTATACCCGACTTCCCCATAAATGCATGTATTTCTTTTGCCAATTTCCAGAGATCATGAGAAATTACCTTGTTATCATGGGAAAAGCAGCTTGGTCAGTGTGAGAAAATGAGTTGAAATATTGAGAAAAATTTAAATTTATCCACTATCACTGTGAAATCGAGTAAAATAACATGTATGGGTGCATGCCTACTAAGAACTGCGGTACTTAAAAGGCTGTTTGCCACCATTTCTTTTCCAGACATACATTAACCACCCACTTTTGGGCCCCAACCCACCATTGAGAGCCACTGATCTAGTGCATAGTGAGGCACTTGCAGAGTTAATTTCATATTCATAGTAATTTCCACAAAAATACATTTCAGGTAAGAAATGCATGTTTTTTGATTTATTACCCTTAGTTGGACAGATATCCAAACTATTTAAAGGAAATGTTCACATCTGGAATTTAAAACAAAGCTAGGGAGATTGATCACATGACGTACAGCAAAGACCCTGTGAGCTGATCCATACTGGTACCCAGCATAAGAATAGTTGGGTTATATATAGTTACTGCACAGAAGAAGAACAAGAGTATTTTAGGAAAATTAAAATGTAAACCCCTACAGTTCTTACCATGAACCCCACTAGGCCCCACTGATCTCAGGTGGACAAAAAAGACATTTAAGAACTAGAACAGAATTATTTCATTGTGACCACTTTATAAACACACATTTATTATTCATTATTTAGATTTATTATCATGGAACTGTTTAAAGTTACCAAACAAGTCTTTGCAGAAGTAAAATCTGATGCCACAGATTTCTCCATGTGCCTGCCGGAACCGGCAAGTTTAACTTAATAATTCATATCTTACATACTTTGGCTAAGTATATGAAATGCAGGAAGCGTTGTATTCTTTCATTCATTATTACAGTTTTATCATTTCATAACCATTACAAATAATAATTTTTTTATTAAATTGTTGATTGTTATCACTGTCAGGACTGCAGGAAAGGAATGAGAATAGAGTCCAGTTCATAAAACAACAAATGTGGTGATTATCTGCAGTTATAACAAATGTGTAATAAAGGTATTTCCAGTTTGCTGAAATATTTAAATTCTGAATAAGAATTAAAAAAAGACACCCCTTCAGTTCTACTTCAAAGGGACATTTTAAGTCTACAGTCATTCAGTTTCAGTGATAACCACCAGTAGGTTTAAAACTGTCTTCACAGCAAAGGCAGGATCAAATAATCATCCAGTATATGAAGAGCAGAGACAGTTTAATATGGATTTTGCATGGTAAAACTAATGTCGACAAAAATTAAAGGGTTATGAAAATGATGACAATCAACCCAAATACCTGACACATATTGCACTCTAAGCATTACAGTATTGCAGAAGCAGATGAATCACTTCACATTCTTGGTTAAAGTCATGACTATTGCTGAGTTTAATTGTCACAGAGCAAAATGTATTAACTCTTATTTTTGTGTCCAGTGATACATTATCATGATGATGTGCCACTGGTTCAACACAGGCTGTGTTGTCACAGATCTTTTGCCATATGTTTGACACAGAACTGCCTCAAAGAGAAAAAGCTTGCTGCAGTTTGCCTGCTAACAGATATTAAAATGAAGGATGACCCAATACTGGGTGGGAGGTCAGTGTTTTTTTCTGATAGTTCTATTTCCTGGTTGATATCAGAAATGCGGACTTACTGGCTTTTCCATTTTTGACATAAAACGGAAAAAAAACTAGATAAATGAGCCAATTTCCCATTTTTTTAAATCAGAAATTAATTGTAAAAAAACTAACTAACTAACTAACTAACAAAACAAGTATTATTTGTAATACACTGTGTGGAGCAATTAGACCTATTATTATCCTGTAAATACACTGTATGACTGACTGAGCTTTTATTTTGACATGGAGACTTTTATTTTTAAAATGTCCATTGAGTCATGTGATTTCCTTTTCCTAAAGTCTTTTCCTAAAACAAGAAAAAACAAATGTGGAGTTGAAAAAAAAATTGACCCGCTTTGTTTTGTTTTTCCATATTGTGACTGAAACAAAAACAAACAAACAAACAAACAGGAAAATGGCTGTTTTTTCCATTTTCCATCAAAAATGAAAAACAAAAATGGAAAAAAAAGGAAACCAGCAGGTTTTTTTTTTCCATTTTCTGTCTTAAACAATTATTTGTTCAATTGATATTTTATTAATAATTGAATAACAAATAAATTAAAAACTGCTTATTTTTCAGTTTTTTCTGTAGTAAATATAAATCAAATCAAATATAAAAAAATGGCTTGTTTTCTTGTTTTCATTCCTGAAATGAAACCAATTACAAAAGAAATGATTGATTTATTTTCTTTATGTTGGGATCAAACAATGAAATATCAGAAAATTGAAATGCGCGGTCACTTTGATTCCATTACTCATTTGTGTAACTTGGTGCAGGTGTTGTGCTCAGCAAAGCATCCCGAAAATAATATGCCCATCACTAAGGAGCTCATGCTACAGTAATGATTTACACAGCACAAATGCTGGCACCTTTTTATCAGGACAAACAGCATCATCATCCTGCTCTGATTAATGCTGCTGTTTCATGTGGGTAAAAGAATATGTCTTTTACAAAAAATAAAAAAATAATAATTTTTGTCAATTTGCTTTCATTTTAGAAAGGATTTTTTTTTTCATTCAATCATTATTCAAATATTAAATGAATGAACGATACATGGATTAAAAAGAGTTTCTCCAGATTTCTGAGGTTCATTTCAATCAGGAAATAGAACTGCCAGAAACTACACTGACCTCAGGACTTCTTCTTTTACTGCTATGTTATCAAACATGTATCAGTGTTCCCCCTTTTTTTACTTGTACACATCTTAGACAAAAAATTTGGTATCATGGCAACACTAACAAGGCCATTACTTTATAAAATATCCTCCTGATGTCCCTCACTCAGACTGTAGGAGTTAGATATTACTTTCAGATCAAGTGTGAACACATTTTGAACATATTATGAATAGACAGTGAATTAAGTCCCCCTTTGTTTCACTGAGAGTGCATTCTTTAGTTTACCTTAACAGCCAGTGTTAAAATGAGAAATTTTTACAGCAAGAAAAGCCTAGTCATGTTAAATGTGTTTCAAGGACCGTTGAAGTCTGACTTAGCAAATTAAACCTTCTTTTGAACAACTCTGACAATTTTCCTTTAGTGACTCATCAAAATGCCAACAGTAGAAACCAATACCAATCCTGTTAAGCAGCACTGGAAACTTCAACTACTCTACAGTGACACCTGAGTGAATATTAAGATGTCTAAACCGTGGATAATGAAAGTAAAGGTCCTGTCAGCTTCTGATAACCAAGCTGTACATGACGCTATCTGCTCCTCTTCCTCTTCTGTTTGATGATAAACAGGTTCTCATCTGTTGGGTACATCTGTGAATCATGATTATTGTGTTTGTCCTTCCTTCCTTGATTTCTCCACCTTTTCTGGTCTCCTTTCTGCTGCTTTGACCCCTGTGTGTCTCTTTCAGCAGTCCAGAGATGGCCTGCTCTGCTGTCTCTGTGTCCCCCTGCTGGTCCTGAAGGAACCTGCTTTGCTTTCTTCCTCTTCTTCCTTTTCTTCATCTCCATGCTCGCTCCTCTGCCCCCTCCTCTAGGAAAGTCGTCTGCTTCATCCAGAACCAGTTTAGGTGGTGGGTCTTTGGAGGTGGGCACAGGTCTCTTGGGCTTCCATGGTTTCACGTTGCCAGGGCTATTCTGTTGTTTGTTTTTCTTTGTTTTGGCTTTAAAGTCATGGTTGTCCTTAAAAAAGACATGACTTGGACTTGGTTTGTGATTGTTGGTGTTTTGGTGAGGTGTGTGGTTGTTTTTGTGATGACTTAGTTTTTGTTTCTTCTTTGGTGGTCCTGGAGTGAGGGGGGTCTCAGGAGCTCCAGGGAAAAGGCCATTTTGCTTCATGTCTGAAACAGAGAAACAGGAACTGACTCCATAACGAGCTCATTTTGATTGTTTTTTTTTTTACTTTGCAGGGATGTAGCCACAGTTTAAAAAGCATTGTGCTAATTACTTTAACCACAACATGATCTTAAAAAGAGCAGATTTAAATAAAAAGTGTATCTTAAAATGCATCAGTGTTCTCACTTAAGTACAGAACCATACCATGGTTAGCTAAAACCTAAGCTTTAGAGCTTGAGGGCTTTGGTGTAGCATAATCATTATAAAATAGCGCAGATGTTGTTACTCGTATGATTCTTACCTCGAACCCTCATCTTTAACCTGTGCTGTCTTCTTCTAATGTCCTCCATGGTGTCATAGTGGTTGATGAAAGGGGTGCTGGGATACGTCCCATTGAACATCCTCTGCCGTGTACATGTCTGAGAAAAACACAAAGACTGTAAACGTAAACACACACAATCTCATACCAAAAAGAAGACATTTAAATATGTGGCATATCAAATATAAGGAGCTGTGTGTAAAATTAGTGCTGAGGTTGCAGAAGTTTCCATTAGCGTCTCCTTCCAAACGTGTACTACAGTATATGTAAAAAAGAAAGGCCTTTCTAAAACCAATCTCTGTTAGGTCCCATCCTAAAATAGCAATTAGCCTGGTAAAAAACTGTACAGGGGTGAATTCTTTCATTACATAAACCTTTTTTTAAGTGATTAAGGTGTAAAACTGATTTTTTTACATGGATAATTGAGGGCATGACTGATTTGACTGACAGATGGCCGTTCAACCCCACTTTGCCAGTTACAAGACTGATGGAAAGTAAAGCCTGATTTATACTTCTGTTGCAGATCTACACAGTAGCATACAGAGAAGGTCCACATAGCTGTGAACCTTATGGAGAAGCCTACTCATGTAGCCAACATGCACCTGCTTGAATTTTAATTATGCATCAGAATGATGCAGAGTGTAAGCCCTGTGATTGGCACACTGGGTAGTAGTGGGTGACTGCCATATTGGGGCATACATTCATGGAGGTCTTCCTCCTCCATTTTCAAAAAATAATCCCACCCACACTACTGTGTTCTCAAAAACACATGAAAATGCAAAAATGCACTTTAAAATGCTTTCTAAAGAGCACCACAAGTCAGCAGCAGTTGTTTCTGGAAACAACTCTTGCTCCATGGGAGACAGCCTTAATGTGAAAATTTCCTTGCCATTCCTCTGCAATGAACCATTTGGTTTTTAAAAGTTGTCCCACCAAATCAAAGCTCAAAGATCATGTTCAGCCCCACAGATGTTCACAGTTGGGTTTATAGTGTTGTATGAAGCAGCACAGACTTCTGAGGTCCATTTAGGCATCTCTGTTCATTAACAAAGTGGGATAGCAATGGTGTGTCTATGGGTAAGCATCTCAAAAGTCAAGTTAGGAACATAAATACCAGCACTACTTTAGCCCCAATGGCATCAAACAGAGTAGTAGATCTGGGCTCATAGCATGATGCTATGAGCCCAGATCTGTCGTCCTCTTCTACACATTAATGCTGTAAACAGAGTACTTAAAAATCTTTATCTCGGAAAGAGTGTTCAAAAAGGTGCATTTTCAGTAAGGATGAACAATTTGAGAAAAACACTGAATTGCAATTTTTTTCCCCAATATTGTGACTGCTATTTAATATGCTATTATTTTTAGGTTCCTCATCATATGTATTATTCAACAAACATAAGCAATAAATCATATAGTATTATAACAAACACAATATAATATAAATCAAACTAGGGATAAAAGATTTGAAAAACAATATCTAATTGGGATTTTGGCTCATATAGTAATTTTTTGATATTGATTGCTTTACTGAAGGAATGATAATTGCCTCCGCCAAGGAGGTTATGTGATCGGGTGGGTTTGTTCGTTTGTTAGCAACATAACTCAAAAAGTCATGGACGGATTTTCATGAAATTTTCAGGAAATGTCAGAAATCGCATAAGGAAGAACTGATTCAATTTTGGGGCTGATCCGGATCAATGTGTGGATCCAGGAATTTTTTAAAGGATTCTGTACTATTGGGAGATAGGGCTAATGGCAGAGGTCTGCGCTGTTACCACTACAAACTCCCAAAACTTTATAGAGTTTGAAAGACACATGCCCAGTCAAGGAGATGAGTCGGAGCGTAACAGAGAGAAAGAAGGCGAACTGTAGCGAGAATACTCACAATGCTGGGAAGAATAGAGGAATATTCACCCTCTGCCATGACTTTCACATGTAGCGAAGCCAATGCTTTGCCTCACCGTGTCTCCACCCCACCGGGGTGTAATCGGCAAATTAGATTTTGGGAGTGATCCGGATCACTGTGTGGATCCAGGAATGTTTTTAAAGGAATCTTCACTATTGGGAGATAGGGCTAATGGCAGAGGTCTGCGCTGTTACCACTGCAAACTCCCAAAACTTTATAGAGCTTGAAAGACACATGCCCAGTCAAGGAGATGAGTCGGAGCGTAACAGAGTGAAAGACAGCCAACTGTAGCGAGAATACTCACAATGCTGGGAAGAACAGAGGAATATTCACCCTCTGCCATGACTTTCACATGTTGCGAAGCCAATGCTTTGCCTCACCGTGTCTCCACCCCACCGGGGTGTAATCGGCAAATTAGATTTTGGGAGTGATCCGGATCACCGTCTGGATCCAGGAATGTTTTTAAAGGATTCTTCACTATTGGGAGATAGGGCTGATGGCGGAGGTCTGTGCTCTCTGAGTGCGTTTCTAGTTTTTTATGTTATTCTCATTTAGATTAAGAAAAACATATACAAGAACTGAAAAAGTAGGATTTTAGTCAACTATTTTGAAAAAAGACACTTGTATGTATGCATAATGTGCAGAGCGTAAAATCTCTGCTACCAAAAAAACTGTATTAAATTGGTATTTTGACCCTTTACAGATTTGAAAAATACTGCGTTGTCTGTGATTTGAAAATTGCAGCAAGCCATATAATCTAATCTAATTTGCGATTAATTGCCCAGCCCTAATTTTCAGTGGCCTAAAACACCATTTTCATGTGTACAGAAGGTCACAGTTTTCAAAATGCCTGGGTACATGTGAACAAGGTCCAAGATTTAAGAATCTGTAGTGCTGCAAGATTTTAATTCTTTCTGAATTGTGTTGCAGGAACAGATAAACTTTTCAACCCTTTTAACAAAATAGATTTGCCTGCCAGTGTTTTATGGTATTGTTTTGGCCTTGGTTGTAAATCGAACCTTCAGAGCGGGATACTCACATGTCCATAGTGTCCTTTCCTGGAGCAGTTGTAACAGTAGGCAGGGCTTCGACCCTGATCCTGCCCGTGCTGCTTCACAGGAATACCTGGTTTAGTCTGAGGAGAAAATGACAGGAGCTTGTTACCAGAAAATCAAATTAAAATCCAATTTACTGATAATTCCCCCTTATAAAAAAATGTAATGGTTTAACATTTCATTTGTCTCCATCTGTCCCTCCTCCCAGCCTTCATCATTCCCATACTCTCTATTGATACCTGCTGTGTATTGTATGCAGAATATAGTGCTGATATAAAGCAGTGATTAGCGTGGGTATAGTTAGAGGCCTGTAATGACCCTGGATGATAAGTAACCACTCAGTGTGTGTGTTGGACACGCGGTCCTGTCCCCTATGGGCCGGTGTTCTGAAAGCTTCCATGCACCAGCGCTCACAGCAAATATACACTGATAAAGAGAGAGAGGAGACACAGGCACAGTGCATTTACTGCTAATGTTACACACACACACCTTCATCCAAAATGTGCCCCCTCCTTCGCCTTTCAGCCCTGATTTTAGAGATTACAAATGATTTGTGCCCAGCGTCATTTCTTAAACATAGCTCCGCTAACCTCCTTCTCTCCCCCCTCTGTCCCCACATCCACCCCTCACACTTGTTTTTTCCCTCCTCTCTCTCTCTTTCTTTCTCTCTTTCTCCCTCTCTCTTTTCCGCTTGAGTAGTTTTGCGGCAGAAAGGATGAATGCTATTAGGGTGTCGAGTCATTATCGGGTTAGGCCGGCCGGGCCCCATCTCCATCACAAAGGCCAGGAGATCACAGACCTCTTGTGAACGCGCGCACACACAAACACACATACATGTGCACCCTAAGGAGATCACAGCCTCCCTGTCTCAGCCACCCCCCGCCCCACCGCCCCTGTCCCGACCTCCACCCTCCCAGCCCCTCTTCCCATTCATCTTTCATGTAAATTGGCTGTAGTCTCCCTCTGTCTCTGACCTTGGGCTTGTGTTATCTCCTCACACTCTGATCCAGCACACGCACAATGAAAGAAGAAGAAGAAATGAAATCCTCTTTTATTCTCTCATCAACCTGTGATAGTAGTCTGACGACCTGGCGTGAATATACGTGTGTAGGAGCATCAGTGTGTGAGTGTGAGGACTTGTCTGCCTCATACAATATTAATTAAGCAGAGGAACGTTCGCCCCGCTCTCTGTTTCCTGACGCTGCCTCCTATCACCTAAATCTAAATTGCCAGCAGGGTGAGGGCCTGAGGGATCCTATCAGTTTGGTGTCTTTCTCTTTCTCAGAGGTTTAAGAGTCGAGTCCTGGAGAGTGAGGCTGCACACTGAAAGCCAATACGGCATAGGCGGCTTTTTAGATACTTTAAGTATCTTTGGTTCAGGAATGGCTCAAATGCTACCGAGTTTAAGTAAACAGACCGTGATCACCATCAGCCTTACTAATCAAATGCTGATTCAATATGTGAGGGTAGTATTTATGCATTTATTCTTTTCTAATTTATTCATTACCAGGATTCTTTTCTACCCCAAATTAGATCTGAATTTCATAATTGGCTTAGGGCAGCATTTAAAGGGGGCTTTCTCTTTAGATATCCACTGAAATCAGTTTATTATTTAATTAGAGAAAAGAAACAGGACTATTGTGAAACTATTTATTCAGTGAAACGCTTAGTGTGCCTTGAAATTTAATTAGAAATTTCATCTTTTTATAAAATGGTTGTATATGAATTAAAAAAAAAGTGCCAAGTGCAAAAACAGTGAGGAAAAATGACGCAAAAACTCAACCTAATTAACAGCAATTTTCTTTTTTATCATTATACTTTAGTGACAGTTTCTAAAAAACATTTATAGTCTCTCTAGTAGTAGGAGTTAATCCGTTGCTCATTTCTGATGTGTGTCCACAAATAAATCATAAAACTCACAGATCTGTTGACTTCATTCTCTGTTTATGTAGTTTCTACAATCTTTGTGATCGGTATAAAATATCAATTGTGATGACGCAAACAAGATAAACACGCTTCCCTTTGCCAAACAGAGAGGTTCAGTGTTTCTTTTTGACCAAGATGCACATTTGCTTGTTCAGTTTGGCCTTGCACAAGTAAAAAAAAAAAATGGCTGGCTTTGTCTGACTTGAGATCATACCAAACAAAAAAAAGCCTAATTTTTTGTTCAACATTTTAGAAAATTAAAGTAGAATGCACAAGAATTTACAAAGAGAACAGAGTAAAAGCTAAATTACTTAATGCTTCCTTAAATGGCTTATTGGTTTATTCACTAGTTTTCTTAATGACATAGTAATCATTCTAACAGCTAATAAATAATGCTTCCTGCCTAAATACTGTTACTTTTGTGCAATAAAATAAATTAATAATAACAATGAATTTATCTATAGCGCCCTTTCAGTCAAAGCGCTGTACATAGAGGTAGAAATGTTAGAGAATCAACAAACATATACAAACATACTGAAACAATAAAAAGGACATCAGTAAAAGAAACAATTTCAAACTCATATGCAACAGTAAACAAGTGGGCCTTCAACTTTGTTTTAAATACATCAATAGAGGAGGCCTGCCTAATTTCTTCAGGTAAACTGTTCCACAATGTTGGTGCGTGGAAGGAAAAAGCCGCTCACCAACCATCTTTTTATAGACCTTTGGGACACTCAGAAGCCCAGTCCCCTGGGAACTCAAAGTAGGTACACCAAGTCAGCCAGGTACGATGGGGCAATGCCATTAACAATTTTGTACGTTAGCAGCAGCACCTTAAAGTCTGCTCTAAACTGAGCAGGAAGCCAATGAAGAGAGGCCAGCACTGGAGTAATATGCCCATATTTACTTGCTTTGGTCAGTAAGCAAACTGCTGCGTTCTGTACCATCTGCAGACCACGAAGACTCTTTTTTGGCAAACCTGACGGAAGGACATTACATTAATCTAATCATGACAAAACAAAAACGTGAATAAGGACCTCAGCAACCTGAAACGACAGAACTGGTCTAATCTAGCTAATAATTCTGAGGTGAAAAAGGGCCACTCTTGTCACCTCTTTTACATGAAAATCAAATGAAAAAGTCTGATCAAAGAGCACACCAGGATTCTTTACTCTGGCCTTGCAATTATTAACACAGTCACCCAAAGACAGAGTGAAATTACCAAACAGATGATTAAGTCTTGGAGGTCCAGAAACCATCATTTCTGTCTTAGCAGGGTTCAGAAGCAGGAAATTTGCGGTGGTCAGCTCCTAACAGCTGCAAGACAGCTGAGAAACTTTCATTGCATTGTGTGTGTTTTTACTGGAATGAATCAGTTAACGTGTAGACATTTCAAAGTTTGCACCATTCTTTTTATTTTTGCTTTATATGTACCAGTAAAATCCCTGTATATGGTAAAGACCTGCACCAGAATCATCAAGAAATGGAAGGAATATTGCACATGTGTAAATCTGCCTAGGTCAGGCCGTTCTCAAAGAGTGACTGAGCAAGTAACTAGTGAAAGAAGCGACTAAGACACCTACACCTTCTTTGGAGGAGGTACAAGCTTTAGCAGCTGAGATGGGAGAACTTCTGCGTACAACAACTGTCGCCTTGGTTCTTCACCAGTCAAAGCTTTATGGGAGATCAGCACAGAGGAAGCCACTGTTAAAGAAAACTCTTAAATTTCAACTAGAGTTTTCCAAAACACATGTGGGAGACTACATGGTCAAGAGGAACACAATTCTTCGGTCTACTGAGACCAAAATGGTGCTTTTTGGCCATCTGACAAGACACTGTTTGGTGGACACTGCACATCACTACAAACACACCATCCCCACTGTGAAGCACAGTGGTGGCAGCATCATGCTGTGGGGATGCTTCTCAGCTGCTGGGCTTGGAAGACTTGTAAAGATCAAGGTAAAATGAATTCAGCAAAATCAAGGAAAATCCTGGAGTACAATCTTATTCAGTCTGCAAGAGAACTATTGCTTTAGAGTTTTATTCTCCAGTAAGACAATGACCTGAAGCGAAAGCTGCACAGAACTGGTTTTAACAAGGTGAACGTTCTGGAGTGGCTGAGTCAAAAGAGAAAGGGGGCAGATTGTCCACTTGATCTTGGGTAGTTTTGATGTTTGGGATGGATAAAATAAAATAAAACTCAGAGAAAAGAAGATTTTAAGCACTTTACGAATCTGCTGTAGACAGTTGTGTGATGGTCTCAAAGTGTGATCAATTTGCATACATTAATCAGAAATTTTGATGGCACTAATAAAGACATTTCTGTCCAAGAATTCTACATATTGTAGCTTTAACCACTCCATTAATGAAATTGTTTAACAGACAATTCACAGCATGAGAGGCTGTGTTAAAACCTGTCCGTGTGTTTAAGTAAAGCTCCTCTTTAGATCAGAGACAGCAGGAGAGATCTGATCCGCCTCTTGCTGATCTGTCATGAAGAGCTGCTCAGAGACACTTTGTCAGTCAGAGGACTGAAGCTGAAGAGGACTGAAGGTTTAGGATGTGTCTGTGTGTTATGATTTAGGAGGGTGTTTGAGCAGGTCCTAAGGGTTTTGCTAGGTGGACGCAGACAACCAGCCATCCATGGCCTCTCATGCATGCACACACGCACTTTCTCCCCGTCCCACACAAACACTCGCTCTGTTTTCCCACAGCTGTCCCCAACACATACACTGTGTGCCTCCGAGCCGCGCTCTCCTCCGCTCCTTGCCTTGGCTGCTGGTGGCAAAGCTGTGATAATCCTCTGGCCAACACAAAGCTCAGACTGTTACAGACTACAATCTGAAGGAACACACACACACTCACAGTTATCAAACACAATCCGAGAAGCAAACAGGCTTGTGTGTAAGAGGTGTGGGGGGGGTGTCTGAACAGTAACGGGTGGTGGGAGCTGGCGGTGCTGTTTTGCATATGTTATTGCAGCGTTGGGAAGAGGTTTGCATATGTTACTGAAGCCACAGGGGACCAACTCTGCATGCTTTATCATAGAAAACAGCCTGACAACACAACGCAACACAACCGGGCTCATACCAAAACAAACAGAGCCTTGTGGTGCCAACATGCCAGTGTGTACATACAGGTTAATTAGGCAGTTGTGAAATGGCTATAAGGTTAAGAAGAATTAACTACAGAGCCATTAATCTGCTTATTCTCTTGTGAGGATTTTTAATTGTGCAATTCCCGAAATTGTAAAGAATCTAATTATAGTGTTTACTCTCACTTAACAAGAATTTAATCGTTCTTAAGAGACGATTTAAGGTGGAGGTGCGTGCGTGTGCAGTGAGGGAGAGTATCTGGAGAAAGATGGGGGGGGGTTTCTCCAAATAACCAGATGTGATTTCTGCCCCCTTTGTGTCTGACGGTTCACAAAGCCTCAGACCGAAGCTGTAACCCTGCGCCCTGTGAGGACTCACAATAATTCCCAGAGGCTCTTCCTATCTCCTCCCGTCAGTCAAGTCAATCAGTGTGAACACAATCAGAAGGAGTCCTGATTTTGTCTGCAGAGAGAGGAAAACGCTCCTGGAATGTAACGATAATGGGATGCAGAGGGCTGGACGGCGGTGGGTTGCCACCACTGGAGGAACATCCCCCCTCCTCTTCCTTTTTTGGGGAAGGGGCTGGAGGTAATCTGGTCACACCGTGGAAGGCATAACAGAAGATACAAGCTAATCTATTCAAATCTGGCTCTAAGTTATTCCCTCCTATTCAGAGGGCTCGCTGTGGTGTTCTTAGGCTTTCTCATGTTCTGTGTGATGAGATATTTCATTCATTTTTAGCAATTAGACAGAGACAGCACATGTGTAACAGAGACAGGGGTTCATTTTTTTAAATGTACAGATGAACTCAGTCTTTCTCTGTTGCTTTGGGCAGGATGTAGAGCTCTAAATATACATTTCACACATAAACACACTTTAGGGCACAGACAAACAAACATGCAGCAGGAGCAACACAGTCTAGCTGAAGGCACAAAGAACTACAAAACCTACAGGACCACTGAAGACACTTTACCTGTGCATGTTCAAGTATAAGTGAGAGAATTTTTTGTGTAAATTCCTATGGATCAGTTTGGTATGTCTGAAAACACCTGTACCAAAGAATAAACTCTCATTAGAGAGTCTTCCTAATTTAACGCTGCAGCAAGATAAGGATTTTTTTTAAAGTGAAAAACAAAGACTAGTTGTTAACATATTAAACAAAAAGACAAATACTCCTCTGTCTTTGCTACAGATCTAAGCTTTGCGCAGTAGCATCATAACATTCTTAGCTTTCCTTTTCATATTTTTTCTCTTTTTTGTGTTGTGTGTTTTTGTGCAAATCCTGTGAAATATAAATAAGTTATTAACAATTTGTGTTTTTAGTGGTTAACGGGTGTGTGCCTCTCTGTTGGCAATTAAACAATTATTTATTTCTTTTATTTTTATTTATGTTTTCTGCTGTAGATGGCAGCATAAATTATCAAGTGGGCAATAAAGTATATACAGTGAATCCAGAAAGTATTCAGACCCCCTTTTACTTTTTTCATTCTTCTTTTATGCAGCGACAGTTAAAAACATCTGTTTTTCTCATCAATCTCACAAAACACTCCACGTGAACTCTTTCATGTATTTTGCACTGAGAGGATGCCTCGGTCCAGCCACTCTGACATTAATGCAGATCAGTGGAGGGCTGCAGTGATGGTTGTTCTTCTTGAATTTTGTCCCATCTCAAAACGGGATCTCTGGAGCTCAGTCAGAGTGACCATTGGGTTTTCTGTCACCACTCTCACTAAGGCTCTTCTTTCCTGATTGCTCAGTTTGTCCGAAGGACCAGCTCTTGAAAGAGCCCTGGTTGCGCCAGACTTCTTCCATTTGAGAATTAAGGAAGCCGCTGTGCTCTTGGTAATTTTGAGCTCAACAAAACTTTTTTCTAGCCTTCCTCAGATCTGTGCCTCACAACAATGCTGTCTCTGAGCGCACTGCAGTCAGTTCCTTTTACCTCATGGCTTGACTTTTGCTTTGACATGCATTGCAAACTGTGAGGTCTTCTATAAAGAGGTCTGTGTCTTTTTAAATCATGTCAAATCAATTTCTTTTACTACAGGTGGACTCAGGTCAAGGTGTCGAAACATCTCAGCAAAGACTGAGAATCATGGGAGAAGACCTGAGCTAAATTTCAGGTGTTTTTGCAAAGGGTCTCAATACTTTGACAATGTGATATTTTAGATTTTATTTTTAGTTAAATGTCATTTTAATTCTGAATTTCTAAAATTGTGTTTTCACTTTGTCATGATATGGTATTGAGTGTAAAAATTTTTTTTTTTTTACTGTAGCATAGGGATGAAACCTAAGAAAATCAAAAAAGTGAAGGGGGTCTAAATACTTTCTGAATGCACTGTATAGTATTGTATCACACTACATTATATCTATTGTATTTATCCTACTGTATCGTATTGTACCAACTGTATTGCATTCTATTCCATTCTATTTTATCCTTTAATATATTTTGTATCATATTATATCACCTTTTCACAGTTTGTATCTTATCCTACCCGCTATCTTAATCATTTTTATCCTACTGGACTGGATTCATTCTAAAATTTTGCATCCTATTCTATCCTTGGGTATTAAACGGCATATTTTTCTTTCTGTATTTTGCCTCAAATTATTGTATCATTTCTTCTTCTCATGTAGGGATGCGCTGTATTAGATTTTTGTTGATATCCGATACCTTGATCACAAATTAATTAAGGCTGATAACTATATCAATACTGACATATAAATGTAGTTCAGACCTAAAACTGCAGGACTTAAAGTCTGTTGGTCCTGCCTAAGCTCTTCTAACTTATTTGGACAAATGGCCAATAATCTCAGCTGATTTGGGGCCATATATTTGTTGTAAATTCTGGCAGAAGTTTTCACATCTGCTGGCAGTGACATCATGCTGATAATATTGTGCATCCCTGTTCTCTTGTGTAGTGTTGTATCATTTACTGTTCACTTGGACTGATTTGTAATCAGGCTAAAAAAATATTAACAACTAAAGAAAAAAAACCCTGAAAGTTCCTGTAAAAAGATTCATGATGTATAATAGGAAAAAGAACAAGAATTAAAAAATAAGCAATTTAAGACACTGACTGTCATAAACCTTTGGTACATCTACATAGGAAAAAAATAATTTAAGAGGAAAAAAGTTTGATCAAGTCTTTTACATTAGTCTATACTCTTTATTCTGATGTAGTCCATCTCTGTGCCTCTTTTTTAGAGCTTGTAAAACAAAAAGTTGCATGTTTGACTTTAAAAAATGGACCTACCTTAAAAAAAGTGAATTTTGGGTATCAGCTTGATGTGAGGGCAAAAAAGTATAAAGATTTATGTACATTTACTGGCACCATATAAATGTCATTTAAACTGTACCACAACATACTCCTCCATGACTTAATGCTTCCTAGATGACAATTCCTCAAGGACGTCACTTTTTTGCCCACTTGGCAGCTAATTATTAACAGAACCAGATATAACCACACAAAAGAAATTTTCTTTTTACTAATGTACCCTCCACTTCAGCCTCCTGGTCATTCATTGTCTCAGTCTGTTGAGGAATAAAGAGCAGAGAGTCTTTTGACACGACAGAGGTGAGAGGGCTGGACTCTACTGTACTGGACAATGATGAGGCAGCAAAAACAGCTCAATGAAGAGACGTGGATTTAAAGGATTTTTACAGAGCGCTGTCTGAATGAACACAATGTAAGAGAAAAGAATAAAGGAGGGCAAGGACAGAAGAAGAAAGGGGAATAAAGGTGGAAACTTACCTGTGACTTCAAGTTCAGCAGAAAGAACAGACGAGGAAAGGGCTAAAGCCGTCTTTAATATTCAAATTATTCATTTGTGAGGTCAAGTTTATATGGCAGCTTTTGTGTTTTTGTGCGGTTAATACAGTATGTGAACATATGTTCTCCTGTATCATATATGCATCGCTTTTTACTAACTTGTTCTTTTTTTCCTGCTTCAGACTCTTTTTTTAGTTTTATGTAGTTTTTTGATATTATATTTTATTGTTTTTATTTTTTATGCTGCATAAACAAATTTGCCTTGACATTAATGACCAACACACTTATTTCTGCTTATTTTCAGTGAAATAGACACATTCATTTATGATAATTTTTTGTAAAAAACAAAACAAAACAAAACAAAATATCAGCAACAAGGCCACTATTATTTTGTATCAATGACTGAAAAAAGGAAATCTGTACAGCTAGGGTTAAATTGTTTTTTATTAATAAGAGAGAGTCTCTGCCAGCCAGTCAAACATTTCACAATATGAAATACGTTTTATCAGTATATCACATTTTTACAAATAAACCTGTGATACTAAAACCAATAATTTGACTGTTTTCAAACTGAAATAATGACCTTTGTGAAAGCGTTTTCTCTACCAGTACTATATGTGCTTGATATGCCTGACTTCCACTTTGCAAAAGGCCAGCTGTGACAAACTTTAAAAATAACAAAAACTCTGAAACTATCTTTCAGCAATTACAACGCCTTTAACTAAAGAACTCACTTTGATGTATTTTAGTACCAAGCCTTCAGCAGGAAGTCAAACAGCCTGATAAGGCTTGAGAGTGAAATGCATCAAAGTGGGCCTTAAAGGTCCTGGCACTGGTTCAGCTCAGTTAGTGGAGCAGGTGCCCATAATCAGAAGCTTCGGTTCTTGGCGCACTGGTCAGGGGATCGATTCCTGGACTTGACACTGTGAGGTCCACGTCTTCCCCCTCTCTCTCCCTGTGGCTTTTAAATTATCTAAAGAGAGTCTAGGAGTCTCTTGTCATTTTGGTGACTACACCACAGAGCAGCTCAAACAAACTCTTTCTTTGAGTCCACGAAGCGCTCTTTTCTACACTTTAATGGAAAACTTTAAATAACCCTGGATGGAATAAACTCAGTGGCATAACAGGACAATCTGAAGCTGGTTCTCACATCTAATTCCTAACTATTAATGTAAGTCTGTTAGAATGAAACTGATAGAAGTTTATTACCTCTTAATGGCTTTAGAGTGAAGTTCTCCGTCTGACCACTGAAGGGCGCTCTAACACAAAACCTGCCAGAAAGCCGCGACTGTTGAACTGAGACCAGGTGAGGTCAGAGAATATACAGTGTGTCACACTTACGCACTTGAGATTAAACAAAATAAAACAGAAGGCAACAAACACTCGTTCTTTACAGTTTCCAGCTGTATACAGAAAACAACAAGGTGAAGTGACATCACAACTAAATACTCAGAGAGCCTTTTAAATGTGAGGAGCCATTACTCATGGTTTTATAGCTCCTTTTACATGATTCATTTCTAATCAGGGGCTCAAAAAACGATGCTGAGAACACAATGAACCACACACACTCAGTGACAGTAAATACTCCACTTGGAGCATTTCCTGTTGGTAGATATGGAACTCCGTCTGTGTGACATCACGTAAACCAGAGCTTTTTCAAATGGTGTGGCAAGGCACACTGGTGTGCCACGTGGCAAGTCTAGGTGTGCCAAGGAAAATTTTACAAAAATATATCATAGAAGAAAAAAAAAAAAAGATACTAGCATGTGTTAAAGAGGCTGTTTTACATGGATATGAAAATGGTGTGCCCTGAGATTTTTGCCTGATCTTAAGTGTGCCTTGGGCAAATGTTGAAGAATCACTGACCTAAACAATGCATAAGAGCTTTCATTTCTTCTATGTCTTTATATCCCCCATCTCACTGAAAAAAAGATTTCAACATGACTTAATAACTTTCTTTAAGACAAAATTATTTAAAAATAATATATTTACTAAAGAAAACTGTCAGGTAATTTCTCCCTTTGCAATAAAACTCTTCACTACAAACAACAGACGTTGTTTATTCAAGGTATGAAAATATTAACTTCAAATATTAAATATTACCTAATGACTGTTTTTTACATCACAGTTAGTAACCGGTGTGTTTAAAAAAAAAAATGATATTACAGTTCTTCATAACAGTTCACAATAATCTTATTAAGACTAAAATGCAAAAATTAACAGATAAACTGAGCATACAGATGTTAATTCTGATGAAATGCAGAAACTATCCTTCCTATCTTGCATATTGTAGGAAATATAAAGTATTTCTCAGTGGCGGTAAAAGGCTGTAAATAGATCTGAGCAATAAGTGCAGACTGCAGCAGCACATTTAACACTCTGCTGCCCAGTGAGACAAATATTGATCAGAAGCAGCGCAGTGGTCTAACATGGCTACAAGCTAGGGAAAGATTCAGATCACTTTTATTATTAACTGCAACGTTTTTATTACTTTGCCTTTATTTATAGGTTAGGAAGGGTTAGGGTATTTCATAATGCATGGTTTCCTTTAAAAATATTAATTTCATTGACGATCATCAAAAAAGGCAAAAAAGGAGGTAAAAATTAGTCATTACTCCAGCCAAAGACCTTTACACTATGCAAAAACAGTCATGTTTCAGGGAGTTTCTCACTGGGGTTTTTATCTCAGAGGTTCTGAAGGACTGGCCTGCAATAAAAAAGGTTAGAGAAAAAAAGATACCTTTAATTTTGTAAAAAATACATATTTAACTGACTAGAGGTCATCAGCTCTTATTTGTTGTAGCTTTTACAACCATTCATGAAATTTTCAATGTTTTAATCCTCAAAAAATGAGGACTTTTGAGTCATTTTATAACTTGATGGCAGTGCTGAAGATGTAATAGTTTTACTGTATAAAGTCAAAGTATTTTGTTGACCAGATGTATTTTATTTCAGTGAAACCATGATTCATTGTCAGGAATACACTCATTAAACCCCAAAACAACATATCAGTCTGCCTAGAACGTGTTCTCCTTGAAAATGAACTTTGAAATCTATGCAACTTTAATTTTGAACAACGTTTTAGGCCACTTGATTAATTTTTCAGACATTCAATTTTACTCAGTAGGATTAATTATGATACACATCATCAAGATATCACGAACCATTCTGGCTCTACCTGTAATTTGATACTTTAAACTATATTAATGAAGAAGTGCAGTGTTTTATATTATTTTGTAGCAAACACAATCATTAAGTTCTTTTACATGACATGACATGACACAAATACCAAAGTGTCTTGTATCATAAAACTTTTTTTAAAGAATCATAAATGTATTTCATTTCCTGAAAAGAAGAGGATTTTAGTGTCAAAATGTCCTCACCACCAGGTAACAAAGGCATGTGTGAATATGAGCATACAGCAAAGAACCTTCAAGACAAAGTCAGAGACAAAAAGGTTTAAAATGGTACAAAGAAATGAAAGAAAAGGGAAAAAAGGGGGCAGTCAAGTAAGAAAGAAGGACACTAAATGGAGTTAAAGGAAAGGGTCGAAACAGCTTAATTTTTTGTTTCGAGGTCACCGATTGTTTTTCACAGGCAACCCAAGACACACACCAACTCACACACACACCTGTCCCTGAGGAAAAGATCGATACACAGAGATACCACCATCAGGAGAGAATCTGCTCACAGACACAACTCCAACTGCCTGAGCAGAGGTACTGATCAATAAACACGCACATACAGGTGTCACCACTGCTATCTAAAGAGGGCCAATCAATGCTTACACACAGATATACCTGCACCAATCAGCTGCTGAGTGCACACACTCACTCTCTCAGCCTTTTAATACACTCCCTCCTCTCTCTCCTCCCATCCCTCTGAATCTCCTACACACCACCCTCTCTTTCTCTCCTACCTCCAATCTCTGCTGTTTAAATCACTCACATTTAAGTAAAATATATAGGTAGTAAAACCACACGGCCACTTTATAAACAAAGTCCAATTTGTAGCAACAATCCTGTAAAGATGTGTAAAAGTAAATTTTTTGATGAGGGTATGCCACATGCTCAGGGATGTTAAACTGGACACGTTCCTCTCTCTGGATTTTTAAAAAAAGAGGTCCAACACTTCCTGGTGAAGTCATAGGGTGGCGCTCTGGTCTTAAACTAGCACAGCAGGTCCGTGACAGCACTAAGAGAGGGAAAAAGTCACTGTGACTTGTGTGTGTTGTATGAATAAACCCATGCATTTATGCATGATCTTCACATGCATTAATGCAGCCTGTGTAAGGACAGCAGGTCAGTCAACTTGGACTGCCTTTTCCTGCTCCTTCTTCATCCATCCGTCATTTTCCTTCTCATCTTTTTTTTGTTTAAATCTTCCAGTCTTCTTTTTCTTTTTTAATCCCTTTCTTTGCATTTCCAAAAAAACTTGTCATCTTTGATCAAAAACCTCTCAAGGAATGTGGAAAAGACCATAGTCACATATTTGGTCCTGATCTTGGATATATGCCTGATGGACTAAATAAAGATACTACCTATCTCTGAAAGATTAAGCCAGTGGCTAACAAAAGAAGGCCTTTGGTACTGGTTTCAGAAAATCTACACTATATTGCAAGCCCCTCTGTTAACACAAACATTTTCATCTTCTAAAACAGATTCACTTGTCCATATGCCGCCAAAAAGAACTTGGGGAAAATGAAGGGAAAAATATTGTATTTATTCAGCCAAAGAAACTGACTTTTAAGATTAATGGATGCACAAAAACATACTTGAATCAGATTATTTTGTTTTTATCCACTCCACAATTTCAAAATCGATTATCTTTACATATTTTAGATTGGCTTTTTATGCCTTTGTTTTACTCACTTCTGACTGGTCTGCTGGTTACGTCGCACACTACGTCAGGACTTTCCATAAGGGCCAGCTGTCAGCAAAACAGCCGACTAGTTTTGTTGGCTTTATTTAACAGTGTGGCTGACTCATTTTTCTTTAACATTTTAAATTAACTTCATTAATGTACCAAACTACAAAAAAGTAATTTTAGAATACAAATGTTTCTTTGCAACTTAAATCTAATGACCTTATTTGGTAAAATCTCTCGTTACTTTATGTGCTCCATGTTTGGCTGTGATGTAATGTCATGCCCTGTTATAAACTTTGAAAGAACTTTAATTTGAGTAAGTGGTAACCACAACCCTCCATGAGTCTTTTTACATGAAACAACAAATTTTTAAAAGGACTGTGTGAAAAATAACAAAATCTAGAAACACTGTGAGCTTAATCCATGAAATAGTTGAATTTTTTCAATAATCAGTTTCTAACTTTATATTTTCCTTTTAAAATACTTGTATTCCCAGCACAAATTGTTGATTAAATATTCCCAAAGGAAATTTATTGTTGGATTTTCAAATTTCTTATCTGTTATAAATATCATCAGGATCTTAATATCTGTCAATAACGATAATCAATTTTTTGTTTTATATCTAGTATATCAACACCATGCCAATAATATTGCGCATCTTTACAAATTTGATTCTTATTTGCTGGTTTCAGCCGTGGATTTTGCAACTACTTAATCTTTTGTTGAACCAATTTGTCTTCGGAGTAACTAGTGTGCATCGCAACAAAATTAAGATTTCCAATTTTACTCTGAATCTGATATGGTTTCTATTTCTTATTGTTTATAAACAAAACTATTATGGATTCATTCCAACATTTACTGATACAAATTAATTTCTGTGTGACTTTAATGATTTTTGTTTCTTGTATTGATTGCCTGAACAAAAATATTCAATCTGACATTTTCAGCTCCAATGAAAAATTTCAGCTAACTAAAAACATCTAATGTAGTGCCCTGGCATCAGTCACTAAGACTCCCAGTAATGAGTCCTCTTTCTAAACAGTCCATTTTTCATTTCCATTAAAAATCAGTATTTTTTTTGGTTGAGAGGTTTTAAAAGTCAGACTACAAGCTTTCAGCATAATTATTGGTTGACCCAAAAGTCTATGGATTCAGGACCCATCTGTCCCAAAAATCGGTCATTTCATCTTTTGTAGTGTGTCATAGAAAACAACAATAAAGACCATGGCTGAAACAGGGCGCTGGTGCAGCTCGGTTGGTAGAGCACGCGCCCATAAGCAGAGGCTACAGTCCTCAACACACCAGTTGCTTTGGGATTGTTTCCTGATCTCTGCAAGTCTGGTACATGTCTCCCTCCCTTTTTTTCTCCAAAATTTCCAGTACCACTTCAGCTGTCCAACCAAATAAAGGCGAAATACCCCCAAAAAACAGAGAAAATGAGAAATAGCAGAGTTACTTCAGTGACCCTGGAGAGCAACTGCCGTTAACAGTAGCATCATGCTAGTGTATCCTTCATCATAAAGTCTGGATAGACAAACGTCCGTCCATCCACCCAACCATTCATCCAGCCATCCATCTTCTTCAGCTGATCCGAGGCCAGGTTGCAGTGGTAGCATGCTGAGCAAATCAACCCAGCCATCCCAGACACTTTCCACCTCCTTCTAGGGGGGACCCCGAGGTATTCCCAGACCAGACAGGATATATAAACCCTCAAGTGCATTCTGGGGCTTTCCCAAGGTCGCCTCCCCGCTGACATGCCTGGAAGACCTCCAAATGGAGGCGCCATTTGATGCAAAGGAGCAGCGGCTCTACTCTTAGTGCCCTATGATATCTGAACTCCTCACCATCTCTATGACTGAGTTCAGACACCCTCCAGAGAAAACTCATTTCAGCCACTTGTATCTACAATCTCATTCTTTCCATCATTACCAAGAGTTCATGATCATGGTGAGGGGTGGGAGGTAGATCGACCAGCTCCCTCTTCACCACAACGGTCCAGCACCCATCCGCCTGTAAACGTCATGTTCGCTTTTACCCTACTTTTTGCAGATGAGTAGATGGTGGTTGTGTGATGTGGTTCTGTTGGCTTCTTCCGCCAGGAACCTCTAGTAGGCATTGGAGCGGTTTGTCAAGTGCGAGGCAGTCAGGATGAGAGTCAGCACCTCCGGGTCTAAGCTCATGGTTCTCTGCCTCAAAACGATGGATTGCTCCCTCTGGGTGGGGAGTAAGTCTCTGCCTCAGGTGAAGGAGTCCAAGTATCTTTGGGGTCTTGTTAACAAAATATAAACAAGGAAAGTATGTTTGTTTACATTCTTCTTTCCTGGTGTAGTCTAGGCCAACTCCTCTTCCTTCCAATGCCATCACATCGGTTACAATGACTGATCATGTACCATCATGCCATCAGTCAAGTCAGTTTATGGCTCTGCAATCATCTAATCTGACAAAGCAACCACCATTGCAGTCTGACCTCATCTTAATCCAGATTCTGGCCATGAATGGGGAAAAACATTCAGATGTAAACTTAAGTGTGTCTGACAGAAGGAAGTTTACACTTGTGCTGCACGGTCTGTTCAAGGCACTCTTGGAAGTTCACACTAAGTTTGAAGATTTATGAAACCTAAAAAAAATACATACATATTTTGATCACTTTAAAAACAAACAAACAAACAAACAAACAACAAACAAATAAACAAAAAAAAGAACGCTTCAAAGCATTAAAGAACAAAACTTTGGTATGTAATAAAATCATTGTGTTTTTTAATTAAGTTTTGTATGCATAGATAAAAATGTAAGACACAGAGACGGAAGGAGGTGGGCAGAAGGGGGCTGCAGGCAAAGAAGAATGCCCACGCTGTATGCAAAAGAAAACTGTAAAACCAGTGTCTCTGGGCGTGTGTGAGGGGGAGTGAAAAAGAAAGAAACCATAAGAAAGAGTTGTTGAAGCAAATCTTTTCGTGTGAATATGACTGTTGTATAAAAATGTCTCCAAACCCAGGTGACACAGGTGAAATAAAAATGTTGTGGATAGCTTTTTAGTCAATTTACTTCTCTCTATATGTATTTGTAGAATTGTATGTGTGTCCATGTGTGTCAGTATCTTACTTTCTCAGTAAATACCCCTGGGATTTGTGGTCTATACTGTGTGGTTTGGAGGAGTTTGTTAGTTGAAGGCCAGGTGCAGGCAGACAACACACTGAAGATAAACGGACCCAACACACACACAAACTCACACACAGGGAGGATAAATGGACCCAGTAGCAGGGAGGTCTGACAGAATGCCTTTTCACACCTGGCTGAGCCCAACGGAAGGTGACAGAGTCACATCTCCCAAAGCAAACACACACACTCACACACACACGCACACCTTCTCACATTGGGGAGTTCAGGGTCATAAGCAGCATCATGAATAAAATGAGGCTGTCTTAAACAGAAGGAGCCCCGTGTCTGCGTGTGTGCAGGTGTGAGTTTGTGTCTATGCACGCCCCTAACCCCCATGCCAGTTTGGATGTGTAACGACCTTCTGTTCCCAGTGCTTAAATGGCTTAAATACTTCAATTAGACCTGGGTCACAATCTTCCACCCGTTAAAGCATGCCGTCACACACAACACACCAGGAAACACAAACAAAAAAAGATGGGTTTATCAATTTTAGAGGGGTCCAGAAGAATCTTGTTCTTAACCTGAAACCCTAGATAGACTGTTTCATATGTCCATTACATGGGATATATTTCACATCCATCCAAGAAACCTCCTATACAAAGTGTTTGGGAATGGCAGGGCTTCTCAAGGCTGACTAGACGAACGTTCTGTTTGCCATATATTATGGGCTAATCAGAGTGACAGGGACAAAATGAGGAAGTAGGCATGCTCAGCTCTAAATGGTGGACCTAGTTGGTGCAGCAAACTCATGCTGAGGCTGGTTGGGAGAAGAGCAAAAACATATTCTCTGCCAAGAAAAGCTCTCGGTGTGGTTCTTTGCTCAATAAAGAAATGCTGCTCATACCTGATAAAAAAATACTGCTAAAGTTACATCTAAACTAATCACTTCACCAGTGGCAGCCATTGCAAATGGCTTAGTAACAAAACTATACCTCACCAGTAAGCAAGGCCATCCATAAGGGGGGATAAAGGGGAAGCTTTCTGAGGCCCAGCCAAATTAGAGGCCCATGGAGGTCAGGAAAATCATGGTCCATTGTAAAGATAATATGGTAACCATATTTTACATTTAACCACTCCTATCAAAGCAAAAACAAGAAAACAATGCTACATAATTATGTTGTAGTACAGGATGGCCTTTTCAAAAGGTAACCTATTATAACAGAATTACCTGTTTTTGGTAATGTTAGCAATGTAAACCATTTGGAAAGTAATATCAGACTTCATATCTTAGCCCTAATGTGCACATACATCAGGATAACAGGACTAAATAAAGAAGGAACTGTAAATTTAAGGGGAGAATTAATTAAATAATTGCAAAATAAAGGTGAAAAGTTGCAAAACTTTGTGGTGAAAAGGAGTTAAAGAGTAGCAAAAAAAGGGTAAAAAGTGGCAAAAATAGGTTAAAAGAGGCAAAAAATAATGAGGTAAAGCAACAAATATGGGTTTGTAACAGAAAAAAGTTGCAAAAATGGGCAGTAAATGGGTGAAAAATGGTTACAAAGTGGCAAAAAAGGGGCAAAAATGGGTGGCTTAAATAGTAAAAAGAGGTTAAAGTAATAGAAATTAGCTAAAATCGGCAAAAATGGGTTTAACGTGGAAACAAATGTGGCAAAATGGGCGGAAGTATTTGTGAAAAGTGGTTACAAACTGGCTCATATAAATAATTTGAACATCAGAACTCAATAATGGCTTGACACTTTTTTAAGCTCTAAAATGAAGCGTTAGCCAGGACACCAGCACCAATGCTACTGATCCAACACACAAGCATTGATACCATCAATAAATCAAACATGGGGAGGGCTCATTCATGGGGTTTTTCAGGGGCCTAGTCAATTCGATGGGTGGGCCTGCCAGTAAGAATTGCAATCAGCTGAAGAAGGTCAGGAGACAAGCCATGACATCTTTTCCTACACAAGAACCTTTCAGTGCAGTTCTTTGCTCTAATTTTGATAGAGAACTATAGTCCAAAAGTTACTAACAGCTTGCAGTACAGCTAAACCCTGTCTTGTTCTCCTCAGATAATGCTGATTGGTCAGGTCCATTCTCAGACCAGGCACAAAAGTTTCAGATTGGAGCTTTGCAAGATGGATCTGTCTGATGACAGACACAGAATTTGGCCAATTCATCTGCTTTGCAAGGTTATCTCATCATTTTCTTTTCTGTGGTTCAAAACAAAAGCCTTTACAGTGAAATGTACCCAGAATCCCCCCGTCACTACTTGTGCAACAATTAAACTTCTCTCCCGTCCTCTCTGCCAGCGTCTCCCCTGGAACTTCCCCGTCCTGCTCCCTCCTCCCTCCACCGTCTCTCCCGCCGTGCTACCCTCACGCTAACGATGCTGCCTTTTCATTAGACAGCCCCTGCTAATTAATCTCCATAGAGGAGAGTGACAGACCTCCCCCAACACACACACACAAAGTGAACGTCAAGATGTATGCAAACACACACTCTTCTTCTTCCCTGTCTCTCTCTCTCTCTTCCCCTCCCTTGTCCCGAGTGGCGCTGGCAGCCCATTTCATGCTTTATCACGTCTTTTAATTGACAAACAAGCTGCTCTTTTCTCTTAGGCTGAGGTCTATATCACCCCCTCGCTTAGATGCACACACACATACACACACTAAAACACACACATGCATACATAAGGAGCCAAGAAAACGAGTTATCTCTTCAGATTCGGGATAAACACACAAAAAACAAATAAATGAATGCATCCCTGCTGACATCTGGCCCATGTGACTGTCACACAGTTTTCTACGTTTTGACACATTGTTTCTGCACAGCACACATGTGAACACAACTCACCCACACAGACAGATGTCAAATGAGCACGCAGGTTAAAAATGACTGGAATAAACAAATAGAAAATTAAAGTTCCTGTCACTTTCAGCACTTTCTTTATCTTCCAAGATAATGCTTCCACTATGGTTCACTCATCTGCTTCAGGGCGAGGTCAATACTAATCACAACAAACTTATTGATCACCCACTGATCGTATCACACCTTTCCTTTCATGATACCAACAGAGATTTTTTTCCAGCGCCTCTTTGGGAAATGGCTGCGAGTGGGGCAGGGTGAGTGTGCTGTGGTTTAGTCCCTCCTTCTTTATTACAACCTTGCTCTTCTACATCTGTGCTTTTAATTGGGACTCAGGGACGGACTACTACATCCACTGGGATTTAATGAAATTCATACACAGGTCGAGCCCAAACTGGTAGGATCCTTTGCAAAGTTAAAAGCAGTTCTATTCCCTTATATCAGAGCTTTCACTTAGTTTGGACTGGGGGCCAGTTCCTGAAAAGGATCCCATTTGAAGGGCCTGAGGGATGTAACAGAACATAGAGTACTGATTTGTTCATCTTTAATCAATTAATCGAAGTGTTTTAGATTGTCCAAGGAGTAGCAACTTCTTCAGTTGATACAAACATATGTGTCTTGATGATCTTTAATATTTGCCTAAAATCAATGCCACTAGTAGTGATGCTAATTTAGCTTTCTGTTGTTCTTTGCAAGGTTGACAGAGGGTGCCATGTCTTGGCTCCCAACATGACCTCTACCCCACAGTCTCCTTTTGGGGTGTTGTTAGAGAGCTTGGGAGCCAAGTGGTGTCAAAGCTAGCATAAGTTGTCTTGAAATGCCTTTTAGGTTGCACTGGTGGTGTTCTTGACAGTTGCCTCAGCTTACACTTGTTGCCCCTGGCTATAAAATAAAGTAATGTGACAATCAAACTTCTACTTTTGAGATCAAGACAAATGTTGGGAAGTGAGATTAAAGAAAAAGATGTTAGACAAGGAAAAATTCCAACAAGCACAAGGAAAGACTCAAGTTATAAGGCAGACCCAGATTAGACTATGTATGATAGTAGATGGGGCTGAACAATATATGACAAAAAACACATTTTTTTGCAACATAAAAGTCATTTTTTCACTTATAAAAGGAAATTATACCAGTTAATGCAGTGTATTTTCATATACATTAAATACAATTTTACTCAAACAATTTGAGCTTTTTTCATTTGTATCTCTGCACCATTTTCATATTTTAAATCTAAACACCTTCCTACTTTCATCACACACCAAAGCCTTCTGACTCTAATGCACACACCTACAGCCATGTGGAATAGAAGAACGAAAAAAAGAGAACAGATGGGATGAAATATTTTGTATAGGCTAAACTTCACAATTCAACTTAAACCGCATCAAACATTTCTAACACTGTTAAAAGTTACATTTAGTCTACATGATCAGCCCCATGGTCAAAACTTCTAATTGAAATAAAGCTCAAAGTCTTTCCCTGTGACTCTCAAACACTGCAACGGACACCTGCTGCTGTAACTCAAGCTATCAAGAGCAATGTATATGCATTTAGGTGTTGTATATTTCTGTGCACCGGGGTCAAGGGCTTGCTTATATCAAGAATGCACTTGCCTAAGATCCGCCAAATACTGAGCATCTGTACCGGGTGTCATATTGACATAGGCTATGTAGGATTTCAGTAGCACCACCTGTAGTCTGTGTGTGTTTACATAAAAGAGACACACAGACTCTACATGTTCTGTGGTCAGTTCTCTAACTACTGATGATTATATCAAACAGAATTTTAATGTAGATTAGTTATAAAAATAAGAAAACTTGCCATTTTGATTTGCATCAAACACCATAAAAGTGAAAGCATGCTATGCTTCAGGTCACATGACTAAAATTGTCCCATCCTGTGATGTGACAGTTGCACATGTGCACATTGTAACTGTGATAGAAAAACCTGACACACCAAAAATATATATTTTTAATATCCATCGCATGAGATATTTTTCACATCCATCAGGGAAACGGTCCATAGTCTGTGTATAGGAATGATAAAAACTTTGAAAAAATAATCTCAGATAGCAATTAGATAAACGCTCTGTCTGCCACCTTGCAGGCTAATCAGAGGGACAAAACATGTGATGTAGAAGGCATGTGCATTCCTGGGAAGTAAACTACATAAAAGTGAGTTCTACAGGCTGCTGCTGCAGTTCACCATAAGTGGAGTTAGTTGTTGAATCAAATTTATAACAAATGTGACTAGGAGAGTAGCAAAAACTTTTTTCCACCAAGAAAAGCTTTCTTTGTCCTTCTTTTAATAAAGAATTGCTGTTGTTCTCATCAAACTGCCACTATAGCTACATCTGACTTAATCGCTCTTCTGGTGACAGCCATTGTTTACTGGCTTGCAGTACAGCTAAACCTCACTCATAGCTACCATCTCGTCCTCCTCAGTTAAGGTACAAACATATTAGGTGTGGACTTTGCAAGACAGATTTGCCTGATGACAGACAAAAAATCTGACCAATCTGCTTTGCAAACTTAAAAAAAAAAAAAAAATATCGTTCAGCCCTTAAAGTAGACAAAATACAACGGTTTCACACTTTTTGGGGAACGATGGTTTAAAATGTTTGGTCTGTTGACTTTTTCTGAAGAATTTTTTGTTTGTAAAGCAAGAAAAAAACTCTTTTTCACACTGAAATACTACCCTACACTTAAAAAAATTATGTGTTTGTCTCTCAGGCTTACTGTTAGCATTTCAGATGGTTTCATTGTAGCACTGAAATTTAAGTGTTCTAGTGAAGATTTTACAGTTTGTTTTTTGTTTCATGATACTTACAGTGATGTGATACTGCCTCCAGATCTCTGGACAGGCCTGAGAGGAGAAAGAGAAACAAATAAGGTTAACAAAAGTACAGACGAGACATACATTATGCATTTGATAACAGAGCACAACAAAGTAAAAAGGAGTGGAAACTGATGGCAAAGGGAATGTCTATTTCATAAGTTCTCAACCACTTTTCATTGGAGCCCCCTCTACTTGTTATGAAGAGAAGCTAAGCCGCCCCCCAACCCCCAGAGAGTCCCAGACCCCTGGCTGGGAACCATTGGTCTATTTAACCTACAGCTTGAATGTGAAAAACACTTAGTTCTATAAATAGGTCAATCTAAATAAGTGTTTACTGACTTGAATATATAAAAATGTTTTACTGTCATTAACTTAGAGTAAGTCTTTTATTCATACATAGGGAGGTTCCCCTCCATCAAGTTTGCCATGCTGGATTTTACAGCTTGCTTTTTTGTAGAGCACCACAGAATGGATCAAATAACAGTTACACATTTTGTAAAATACCCCTTGTTGCCAGAGTTATCACCAGAAGAGAACACTTCAATCAGACTGTTAGATGTCACTAATATTCCTAGTTTTATACACTGCACCTGTAAGTGAACTGTTTAAGGCATCATAAAATAGATACATGGAGACAGTAATGGCATTCAGGTAAGACACCCCCTAAAAGATGAGAGAGATAGGTTACTGTAAAAGGAGTCAGAAAAACTGTCTCCGAGTCTTAAAGTTTCTTTCTCCGTTTCTCACTAAACCTGTACAGCCCTAATTTCTCAGTTTCCCTCCACCGTTGTCACTCTGCAGTCACTCAAACAGTCAGTAAGTAAAGCAGTCAGTCATTTTGTCCCACTGTGGCTAAAGCATTATCTCCGGGGCTTCGCCACGCTGTTCCTTAAGCGTTTCAACATCCTTTCCCAACCACTGCCACTTCCCACTGGGAAATTGAAAATGCCGCAGTCGCCGCGGGCAACAAGATTTATCTACTTACACACCTACTGAGTGAGTGAGAGAGACTGAGAAAAAGAGGTGGAGGAAAATCTGAGCCTGTTCTTTGGAGAGGGATATGTTTTGTTTTCTCTTGCATACTCTAAACAAGTTCTTTTCACACATCTACATGATATGTAAATGGCTGTCACATTAAATTGAGAGTTTTTGGCCTCGTCTGCTTGTTTGAATCGTGACCTTTAAAGAATACTTGCCACTTTTTCAGCCTTAATCTGAGATGTTTAGATTTGAATACAAAGATGGGAAAATATGAATTTTGATAGCTGCCTCTTCCTCCACCTCTCATCGAGCTTTCTTTTCTTCAACAACCCCCTCACACACACAGATGCACATTAACACACACATACATCCACTCCCTCCTGTTTGCTCTCTCCCTCCAGACCGCCAGGGTAGTGTGTTGTTGTCGAGGGCGACAGGCGAGGCGAGCGACACACTCGCGCTCCGTCAACCGTCTGTCTTTAATGAGAGACACAGAAAGGCCCAGGGGAAAGAGACCTGACTCGCTTTTTCTCCCTCAAACACACATACAGTATCATTTGTGAGTGCACGCAGAAAAAAAAGTTGTTCTATGAAGAAAAGGGTAATTAGAATACTACACAACTTTGCACCTTTGTTTGTTGTTAAATGATATGCAAAAGAGAGGAAGGGAATAAGACGAACAAGTAAACAGGAGGAAGAGTGAAGAAAGAATGAATGAGTGAGTGAGTAAGTGAGTGAGAGAGAAAGAGAGAGAAAGAGCGGGCAGTATGTGTCCTGGTCTTCCCTCTCCCTCTGGTGTTCACCTGGTTACTCATCCATTACACAGAGCACAGTACATGACTGACTGGTGGAGCCAGAGAGAGAGAGAAAGAGAGAGAGAAAGAGAGAAAGAAAGAGAGAGAAAGAAAGAAAGAGAGAGAAAGAAAGAGAGAGAGAGAGAGAGAGAGAGAGAAAGAAAGAAAGAGAAAGCAAAAGAGAAAGAGAGAAAGAGAGAGAGAGACAGAAAGAAAGAGAAAGAGAAAGAGAGATAGAGAGAGAGAGAGAGAGAGAGAGAGAGGTGGGGGTGGGGGGCACAGTTCAGGCACCTTCTTACATGCACACAGGGTTTCCATTCTCTGGCATTAGTGTAAATGGGCAAGGTAATGAACGTTGCGGTGGGATAATTGTCATTGATGGTCATTAGATTCACCCTTCAGTGCCACCACACACACTGCACACACACACAGTCCACAGCTGGAATATGCAGCATGGCAGAGACATAACTAAGCTGTAATTGCTGAAGTGTATCAATTAATGTGAACAGCAGCGTGTGTTGACCCCCGGTCACTCATCGTCACGTGAGGAAGAAGGGGGAGAGAGGGGGGAGAAAACAGGGAAAGCAGGGGTACCGATGAAGAAATAAAAGTGAGGTGCTTACAGAGACAATCTGTTTTTATATTGGGTGTCTGTCAAAACAACAGTTTGTTCACAACATAAAATCAAGAAGCATACAATTTAAATTATGGTGTACCTCAAGGGTCAGTCCTGGGACCAAACCTTTTTTTATTTTGTATGTAAATTCTATCATACATGTTTTTTAAGCTGTTCAAGTGTAATCTGTTTGCAGATGATACTACCCTATTCGACTCCGGTAATAATTTCAAGACAATCTGGCTGCAGACAGTTTATGTCTGACAGACATTCTCACAGAAGGTTCAAATGGGATGCTGTTTATCTCAGAACAGAAATACACGCTGAAGCTTTAAAAAATCAGATTAAACTCTGGTTTAGAGATAGAGTAATGGTTTAGATATGGGTTTGGCTACCAAAAATTAAAAGTCAAAAACCCGAAGGAAAAATTTTGTCCTCTTTTTGCTTCAACTAACAGAGCTACAGACCTATGGAGTTACTTAGCTATGTAGCTAAAGCTAAGCTCACAAAGCAGCTAAGTAAGCTATGTGGGTAAGTTATCTATGTTGCCATCTTAGCTTTAGCTATGTTTGCTAAACCACAGGTTTTTAAAGCTAACTTAGCTACAGTGGTGTATGTAGTAATCTTAATTGCGTAGCTAGCGTAGCTAAGTAAGCTGTAGCTAAAGCTAAAAAAAGCTAAGCATTGGTGCAACGTCTTCTAAAATGGGTCTATATATTAATTCAATCCTGGATAACATCTCTGATGTTTTTCTCTGTTTAATTTATGAATGTTTCTTAGTCTCTAATGTTTGATGTCTCAGATGATCAGTCTGTGAGTGTAGCCATCAAAAACGCATGGTCTGCAGTCAGACCCCTCTCTATAATTTAATACAGGTGTTGGATGTGGTTAAAAAAAAAAAAAAAGAGTGGTTTGATATAAATAAATTATCAATGAATCAATGAATCTTAATACAACAAATTTCATGGTTTTCTGTAACAGAGAGAAAAGCATCAACACTTCAATTAATCCAGAAGGAATTAAAGGAATTCATAGAGTAAAGAAAAATAAATGCTTAGGCTTCACAATTTATGAAAAGCTAAACTAGAAATTACATACAGATTACTAAAAGGAGAAAATACTAATGGCTCTGTTACACAGAGTAAAGGATTCCTCCGATAAAAAAGTACTGTACCTTTTATACAACTCAATAATTGTTCAAAATGTGACCAACCGTGTTGAAGTACCGGATAGTGCTTGTACATATATATACTCATTAAACGTTTAATTATATCCAAAAGAATTATTAGTAGAAGTCAGTATAGAGATCCATCAAACCCATTATTTGTTTGGTTACAAGTGCTGGAAATTTCAGGTATCAGTAGATTACAGTGCTCTGCAAATTATGTATTAAGTTCATAAGAAATTGTTGCCATCCGACAACAGCAAAGATTTGAAAAAAGAGAAAGTCCATATAAAGTCACCGGAGGCTATACTTACGTCAAAGAAGTGTCCAGTCATGCTACAGCGATGGCACTGCTTGTGCCAGTATGCTCGCTCACTGCAGGAGTCGTAGAGGTGTCCAGGCAGTCCACAGTTGTTGCAATGTCTGTTAGGACACTCGTTCACTATGTGCCCCGGGGTGCCACAAAGGAAGCAGGGCAACAATTTCTGCATGCAAACAAACATTTAACACAGTTAAGTAGTAGTAGTTTACATACTTTATTTTTTTTGATGTGTTAAAGCTGTTAATGTGACAGAACACTGATGGAACTGACTTTAGGCTCTGGACAGTTCTTGGACAGATGACCATTCTTGTTGCAGTTTCTGCACTGGACGCTTTTGCTTGTGTAATATCTGTTTGGCAGCCGCTGCACTGCCATCCTGGCACCTTTGTCTTTGTTGTAGATCTGAGCCTGAAACACAAACGGTTAATGCATCAATGCCATATGACGTTCATATGACTAGCCTTTTAACGTTCATTGTTACTTTGACTGTAAAGTGTAAATAAACCCCCATGTTTTGGCTGAAGTGCATCTACCCTGGAATTTAAAAATGCCTTTAGAACGTCAATATAGGGCTGGGGCTGATGCTATCACAATCAGCTGCAACATCCTACAGTCTTAGCGACACACAAACGCACACAAACAGATTAGCTAGTTTAGCAAAGTTATTTAACCATGTGCAGCAGCTCAGAAGCAATGACACTTCGAAGAGAACTATACATACCAACTCATATAAATACAAGTGATCGGCTGTATATAAAATGGCATTATTGTTATAAAAGGGTACTTTTTATGGAGGGGAACAAACATCAGACATCCTTGGAAAATAAACATTTGTTTAATGTTAATTTTCCATTAAAATCTCTGCAAAACAGAAAATGTCCAAACATCTCCCCTGTACCACTTTTAAATAAATCTAACTTTTTAAAAGAGACCTCAGAAGCATAAAAAAGTCTGGATATTAATGTCAAGATGCAAAAGCTTCTAAATGCCACCTACCTCCTTGTCTTTGTCAGAAACCAACCAGCTTCCATCCTCATCAGCATCTGGCAAGACAAAAAAAACCCTTTTTAATAGGAATGCAAAATATCATCTTCACGAAATCGGTTTGGCAGAAAAATTTAGTCAATGTATCAGCCGTACATATTGGAAGTATAAACATGCCAGCCAAATATCGGGAAAATGTATGACTGTACTATCAGGTACTTGAACTGCTCCCCTGGAGACAGATAGTTTTTAATTGAAGTGAATTGCATTGCATATAATAGTTGGAGGCCTAAGGTGTCACACACTCAAGGGGGCCATTGTGAGCCCTGACTATTTTGAATGAAGCCCCAAACACAAAACAACTACCATACTGTCTAGTTCCCAGCTTTTCTCACAATTTTAGACTTTAAGCATAATCCTATAAGGGGTTAGTCAATATTGGTTTTACTTCATTTTGAACTCGAGTTCTTACTCATGCTACCAAGCTGTCATCGGCAGTGCTGCTGAAAAAATTTTATTTATAAAACCTTATCACCACCCAAGTTACGTCTTGGCCTGAACGGCAGGTGAATGGCTCAACGCCATGATGCACCTGGGCCTGCCCTAAGGCTATAAAGGGCCCCGCGCACCTGCCAACGTCATTCGAGCTTATTCAGCCCGCTGCTTATTTGGTTACACCACTTTCCCTAGATACTTGCAAGCTTGTTTTTTCGTCTGAACTGCTCCAGCACAGACGGCCTAGCCTTTGTTGAGCAATGAAAATTCATCTTGGATCAAGTACAAGTGTCCTCCTTCAGCAACGCTACGGTGGGTCAGGGTTAGTTTCAATAGCCACTCCTCCAGTTAGCCTAGCTTACGTAGTACTACGAGTCGCCAGGTTAGCACGTCGGACGCTACGAAGAAGTGCTGCTCTCAGTGCAGGAGGCACATGGCAGGAAAGGACGGACACAAGATATGTGTCTTCTGTCTGGGACAGGAACATGCAGAGCTATCTTTTAGCGACCCCTTTTTTTGCCTCTTAAGCTCCCGACTCCCACTCCCCACGCTCCATCATCAAGCTCAGCTATTTGGTCCCGCCACGGCCAGCACAGCTCTCTCCAAGCCTGCTAGCCCGTGGACGGATGCTGACTTCCTGCCCCTCTGACACACCTGCAGACCAGCTCTCTCCTCCCGTCATGGAATCTCTGCAGCACGAGGAGCTTGCTGAATTTCATGCCAGTGAATGGGCATCCATTTCAGGAGAGGAGGAGTATGGTGAAGATGATGGAGATGTCCCTTATGTGGCGAAGAGGAGATACCCAGCGGTGAGGGAGGCTCCGTGGGGTCGGGGTCTAAGGACCCCTTCCACAAGGAATTTATGGAGGTGACTAAGCTGGGGATCCCATCGCCAGACCCCCCGGCGCAACACCCTTCAATGCTCAGCGGAGCATGTTTTCGGAGTTCAGCGATGCAGGCAGCTCTCCCGCTGAAGCAGATGCCATGTTGTGAGGACATCAAGCAACAAGTAAGGCTCTCATGGGGTGAGCTGCACCAAACTAGAGCCCCCATTCAAGCTTTTCCAGGATGGTCCTCCATTGTCTCAGAACCTAAGTTGGGCTACCAGAACATGCCATCTCTGGAGGAGTCCGTGGCCTCTCACCTCTCTTCTTCATCCTGCAAGCCTCAGCTTCCCTCCAAGGCTTGCCAGCTCACAGCCTCTCTGGTGGAGAAATCCTACAAAGCAGCAGGGCAGGTGGCCGCCATGACTAACAACCTGGCCATCCTGCAAGCTTACCAGGCCTATCTCCTACGTGACCTCGAGGGTAAGGCCACGGCTGAGACCTACACAGAGCTCAGAAAGGCTACTGACTTCTCCCTGCTCATGATTTCATGTGCTGCTCAAGACGCCGGGAGAATTATGGGCTTCTCGGTGGCCATCGCCATTTGTGGCTTAATCTCACCCAGATGTCCGACTGGGAGAAAAAGAGGCTCCTGAATGCCCCTGTTTCCACTACGGGCTTATTTGGTCCTGCGATACAAGATATCACGCACAAATTTGAAAGACAACAAAAGGATTCAGTGGCTTTTAAATCTCTGATCCGTCGCTGCTCTTGTGAGCTCTCATCAGTGGACCGTGCACGTCCTGCCCAACCCAGTCAGAGATATCGCCCAAGTTAGCGCTTGCTGAGCTCCTCCCGGTCCCGGGAAAGGCCCCACCAGACGGAGGTAAACCAGACCGCCCAGCGCTCCACTCCGCGGAGCTGGCTCGCATACCCTCTGCGCCAGCAACAGCAGCAGTCCAGCCAGGCGAGCAGAGGGAGCCGTACAGGACCTAGTTACCACCTGTGGGGGAGAGGGGAAAATATATGGCGCTCTGCTGTTAGGTCGCACAGTCCCACAGCAGCCAGGTGTATTAAAGCGAAAGTTAGCGCTGCAGTGACCCTTGCCAGTGAAAACCGCTCGGCACACTCAGTCCCTAAGCACACACCCTCACATTTCCCCCATACACTTCCTCCCAAGGCACATCTGTCCACTCAGCTCTACAAGAGCCATGGTTGCAGAAAGCACTCAAATGAGCCTGAAGCCCAGTATAGGGCCGGGACATTTACATACATGTATAGAACAGAAACAAATGAGCCCGAAGCCCACTATAGGGCTGGGACTTTTTATACACATGTCAAAGGCAGAAAAGTCAGGGCTTAAAGCCAATCTTATGGCCAGACCCTTGCCTAATGCAGCGTTTCCCATACATTCATTTATTTATTTTTGGCAGACTACCACAAATAAATTAGGCCCGCCACAAATAGATTTTGGCGCTACCTGTTCGCCCTCACTCTGTGAATGTAGCGTGACGTTGAAATGACTATATCGTGAATATCCGAATATAAATTAAGTGGAAGTTTTGAGCAGCCTGCATGCATTTCTCGCTGGAGTTTTGCTTCTCCCATTGTCCCTGAATGCATCTCTCACAGCAGAGAGATGTGTTTTTCTCCACCGGTCATCCAGAAAACTCTGTACATGCACGTTTCTGTATCAGCGGCGAGAGAAGCAGGGGACAGGAAGGTAAACAGAGCAGCGTTGTGAGTTAGCAGCTAGATAGATCTCTTTTAGATGCCTTTTAAGACGAATAATGAGAAACAGCGTTTAATCAGCAGCGTTGAGCAGTCGTTCAACTTTGAAAAGGAGGAGGTCAAACTCATGTGGTATTCGTTAAAATACACTGCAAGATGACTCCGAGATAACGGTGGCAGTAACACAACACACCGCTAAAGACATGAGCCCAGTGTTGTTGAAAAGCCAGGATTTAAAAAATCTCATTAAGATACTTAACCCAGAATACAAGATTTGACTGGGTGCGAACATCTTGCTGAAAACTCTCTACCAGAGTCGTACATGTCAGAGAGAAGATGACCCAGCAGCAGAAAATGTGATCCACTTTTCCACAACAACGGAGACTTATCTCAGCCTAACAGTTTAAAACACCGACAACGAGGAGTTAAAATGTCCCCGCCTCCAGATGAGCTTTTTCCCCCATGATCACACAGGACAGTTTATTGAATAAGGTCTAAAGACGCTCTCATGTTCATAACTCATGTCATGAACTTGTCAGAAACTGGTCCAGCATTCATCAGCACAGATAAGGGACTAATATAATCACAGCTGTGAGCCTGAATAGTGGACTAGACTGCTGGGTTTTGCCCTTGGGTTTTGTGTAGGTTTTCTTCGCCCTTAATGAAGGAAATAAGAATTTTATAATCACTAATAGTAAACATAACACAGAAAACATTTCAGGACTTTCCATCCACTGTAAAAGACCGAGTATTTCATGATTTATGTATTTTTGATTTATTGGTAAAAGATTGAATGAAGTCCTTTTCAAAATAAAACAACTGAATTTGACTTTATAATAATAATAATAATAATCCAATAGAACAGTCTATTTTAACCAACAAACTAGTGCCATTTTGGGCCAAATTAATTACAGCTGCTGAGAGGCCATTTCAAAATATTGCGATATATATCGTGTATCAGGATATAGCAAAAATAAGGGCCAGCTGAATCGGGGAGCAGACCTTCTATCGAGGGGCAGTCCTCACCCAGCAGAGTGGAGCCTGCACCCTCAAGTGGTGGAGGAGATTTGGACTTGGTTCGGCCGTGCAAGCGTCGATCTGTTCGTATCCCGCCTCGCAACGCACTGCCCGCTGTGGTTCTCCATTCACAACGACAACCCACCTTTAGGGCACGACATGCTGGCACACCCTTGCCAAGAGAAAGACTGTACGCCTTGCCCCCAACTCCACTTATCCAACCGGTTCTGGACAGAGTGAGGGAAGCCAGGCTGCAGGTCATCTTGTTAACGCCCCATTTGCCATCACAGACGTGGTTCGCTGACCTATGCGCAATGGCACAGGGGGTCCCTTGGGCACTCCCGGTGTGCGCGGATTTCCTATGCCAGGCAAGAGGAGAGATTTTCCATCCCTTGCAGCACAAGGGGAGGTTGGTGGCTTGGGTCCTGAATGGGAACACCTGCTAGGTTAAGGTTTACCTTTAGCAGTGGTACAGACAATACAGAGTGCCAGGGCTCCATCTACCTGTTCTCTGTATGCATGTAGATGGCAAGCTTTTACGCGCTGGTGTGCAGAATATAATGAAGATCCCATATACTGTGGCATAGGGATTATTCTGTGTTTCTTACAGGGCTTGCTTGAAAATGGTTGATCCCCTTCTTCCCTAAAATTCTACTTGGCTGCGATTTCAGCCTGCCATGTAGATATAGAGGGAAAGTCTGTTGGGTGCCACTCCTTGGCATTTCTGTTTATGAAGGGTGCTCACTGTCTGCGTCCGCCCGTTAGGCGTGTGTTTCCCAGATGGGATTTGCTTACAGTGCTGGAAGGGCTCTCTGTGCCTCCATTTGAACCCATTGAAACGGTTGATTTAGAATATCTATCCTTGAAGATGGCACTATTATTAGCCCTGTCCACGGCAAAGAGAGTCAATGATTTGACTGCAATATCAGTGGAGCTATCATGTCTGATTTTTTCAGCTGATAAGCGGCGCGTTACGCTGCTGCCTAACCCAGCTTATCAGCCAAAGCGCATTGAGGTTGGTTTTAAAGCTATGCTGGTGGATCTGGGGGCATTTTACCCCCCTCCCTTCGCTTCAGCAGAAGAGAAGCGCTTGAACAGACTGTGCCCGGTCCGTGCGCCCTTGGCATATTTGGAGAGGACGCGCCTGCTGCGCCTTTCTCACCAGCTGCTTGTGTGCTACGGGTCTCAGTCCCAAGTAAGGGCTTTATCCAATGAACGTCTGTCTTGATGGATAGTGGAAGCTATAGAATTAGCCTATTCCTCTTTAGGGAAGGATCCCCCAGAGGATCTGAAGACGCATTCCACATGGGGTGTTTCTACCTCATGGGCGCTTTTACGCGCTGTCAGTAGAAGACGTGTGTGCGGCTGCTTCATGGTCAACTCTGCACACTTTTGTGAGATATTATAGTCTGGATGTGTCAAATGCGCCATTTGCACACGTTGTATTGTCTGCAGCAAGACATTGACACGTTTTGGCATTGGCAATTACTGGTATGGGCTATGTGCTTTTGTACAGATAAAACTGAGTTGCCACGGTTCCCATGTTGCCTTGACCACTGGTCAAGAGGGTTGCATTTGGCTGTGTCCTCTCATGGCCAGCAAGGATGGTGGTATACGTTGTAGCATGAGTAAGAACTCAAGTTCGAAATGAAGTAAAGCGTGAGGGTTGGGCTACAACCCAGGTTTTACGAGTGAAGAACGAGAGTTCTTACTATTCCAGCCTTGCTGTCCCATGTGCGGACGCGGGCTGAAAAGCTGCTTCGAATGATGTTGGCAGGTGCGCAGGGCCCTTTATAGTCTTAGGGCGGGCCCAGGCGCGTCATGGCATTGAGGCAATCACCTGCCATTCAGGCCAAGACGTAACTTGGGTGGTGTTAAAGTTTTATAAATAAAATGTATTCAGCAGCGCTGCCGATGACAGCTTGGTAGCATGAGTAAGAACTCTCGTTCTTCACTCGTAAAACCTGGGTTGTAGCACAACCCTCACGTTTTCAGGGCCCTTACTGATTAACAATGATTCATGAGACCGATAGCTGAAACCAATTTAAAACCATTATGCATAAATTATTTAAAAAGACAAAAACAAAATGTATTTAAATGAAAAAGCACTTGCATTGTACAGTAAAAAGCAGCACAGTAACATCAGGAAAACAGGAGATGCTATATGCTTCAACAGTGAAAACCAGGCCTCAGTGTTGATTGGCTAGCACTTGTGTGATGTATAGCAATCAGGTGGTGTTGTGGTTGGGACATTAGGTGAAACTGTGGAGAATGAATACAAAGCCAGAGGGAAAAAATACACATGGCAGTGGAGACAAAAAATCCCACTTTGTAATGTAGTTTTAACCATTGTGTTCCCAGTCTCTGAAAGTACTGTAGTGTTCAGACCTACACCTTACAGTAGAAGTTACTAATTTCTGTCTGTAACTGCTCATGGCCACCTGAAGAGACCGAAAATAAAGGTGTTTTTGCTTTCAATCATTCTCAGTTTTACAAAACCTTGATAGAACTTCAACAAGAAACAAAACAGACAAATTTAGGACAATATCCAACCGTATTAAGAACTCTAAACCCTGCGGAGCAAGTTTAGTTTCCTGTAAAAAAGAAAGGACGCACACACATACACACACACACACACACACACACACACACCCAGAACTGACAGAGTGGCAGCCCAGCACATCTGTATGAGAGTGGCACTAACAGCGCCCTAAGGGAGGCCGCTGTATTCTCCTCAGGCCCACAGAAGTGTAACTGACATCCAGAATTTGTAACGTACACAGAGAGAGAGAAACACAAAGACACGTGTACTCAGCGTAAATGATGTGCTGATAGCAGCGACCCACACAGGCCCACATGCTTTCACCACACAGACACACCCACACATCGACCCCCACCATTAGCTGTTTGACAGTCTTTAGCCTTTGGACAAACACGCAGCCTTGAGCCATAATCAAATATTACAGCCTCCTTTCCACCTTTCTTTCTCTCTCTCTTTCTTTTTCTCATTCTCTCCATCTGGCCCCCTTATCACAATTCTGCTCAGCCCTCCTTCTTTTGCTTTCTCTCTCTACCTCCTTGTTTTCTACCACTCTCTCTCTCTCCCCTCTTCTCGGTGGGGGTGCAGCTGCAGAGGGAGGTTATCACCTCTCCTCCCTGTCAAACAAATTAAAATGGCTGCTGTTTGGATGAAGCTTCTTTCTGCTGCGACCTTCAACCCAAAAACACACATCTGCTTAGAAGCATGTCAACGTCATTTACACTGAAGCAAAAGCTGCTGTCTTTAATGACTGAATTATTGTCTTTTCAGTAGCAATCTTACTTCTGAAGATTATGAAGCATAATAATCAGGCAAAACTAAAAGTGTATCACATTTTGTTTGGAAATATTTCATCAATACACCTGCCAATTACCTTTTCAGAAAAATTCAATTTCAGAAAAATAATACATATAATTGTGAAGACGTTGAGTAACGCATTTTACAGTGCAAAATTTCATCAAAAGATTCAGAAAATCTGGAGAAATCTCCTTGCAAAAGGGACAATGCCGAAGGTCATAATTGGAGGCCTGTGATCTTCAGGCAGTGCACTGCATTAAAAACAGGCATGACTCTGTACTGGAAATCCCTGCATGGTCTCAGGAACACTTCCAGAAATCCTTGTCTATCAACACAGTTCACTGTGCCGTCTATAAATGCAAGTTAAAGCTGTATCATGGAAAGAAGAGGCTATATGTGAACGTGATCCAGAAACACAGCCATGTTCTCCAAGCCAAAGCTAATTTAAAAAAAGACTTAGGCAATAATGAAAACTGTTCTGTGGTCAGATGAATTAAAGACCCTGTAAAGTGTATATGTTGTAATATGGTTGCTGTTGGTTGCTGCTGTTGCTGCTGAATATGGTTGTAAACATGTGGAAACCCTGAGATCTACATGTGACTGAGTTCTGAATTAAGACCATTAGAAATTTTTTCACCTCTTTCCTGGCTAGGTTTAATGTGGGCGGGGCTAATATGTGGGCTCATGATGTCGAGAGCCCACAGTGGGGAATAACTCCGCCCCTCTAACACTACAATATGAAATCACAGAGCAGTTAATCTCAGTACAGTCTGTTGTTAGCTGTTACTGCCTTTATTGAAAGTTAACAGACAATAAATGCTGTTTGTTGTTCACTGTGGGGTAAATTTGCCAAATCTATCAGCCACAGTGGTCTATAGATCACTGAAAGCCTCATAACAAAAATTTGAGCCAGAAAACTGACTTTGTCTCTTCTTTTGAGGTCAACAAAAGGTCAAGAGACAGGCTAATGGCGTAAGTGCTTTTCTCCATTCATATTGTAACACATAAAACCTGAGAGGATCGTATTTCTCCTGAGTGGGCGTGGCTTCAGCTCCTTCAACAGACATGTCCACACCATTCTGGAGCAGATTTTACTGCCTCATTTTTCATGATTTTGAAGCTTAATTTTATAAACTTGAAGATGTTTTATTTGACTGAAATTCGACTTGGGGGTTTTTAACACAGTGACCTGTCACACAACAAACCTAAATAAAGATCTATTTTCACTTTACAGGGTCTTTAAAATTTGAAATCCTGTGTCCTGCAGACTAAAAAGGAGAGGGACCATCCAGTTAGTCATAAGCACAGTTCAAAGGCATGCATCTCTGATGGTAGGGGTTGCATTAATGCTTATGGTGGGGCAGTTTACACATCTGGAAAGGCATTATCAATGCTGAAAAGTATATAGAAGTTTTGGAGCATCCCATCCAGACAATGTCTCTTTCAGGTCTGATCTCACACCTGCCATAATTCTTTAAGAGTGGAGCTTTGCGAGATGGCAAAACGGACGTCTGTTGCAGTACTGGGGGAATCCAGATAAGAAAGAATTCTGCTTAAAAAACATTCTTAACCTATCTCTGCAGTTTACCAGATTATTTTTGGAAACATAGATTTTCAGACTAGTAGCAGTCATACATAAATGTTTGGGATATTGACCACTGACTGTAAAAAAGCTATCACTCTCACTGGTGACTTCCTGAAACCCATACAACACAGGAGTGGATTGATATTGTAAATGATATTCGTGTTATGGAAAGGATCGATTTGTTTGCATGTGCGGAAAGATGTTTTTGTTCAACTACGGACCAAGAGGGTTAAATATGTAAGACCTGGTAAAGTAATAATGCTTCTTAACAGAAGGTAAAAGTGCTTGCAAAGTAAATTTTATCATCCCAGCTTCCATCTATGGAGATCTTTAAATTTGCAGTATAGGCTAAAAATGTTTCCTTAAAACACATTTGAGGTTTTCATGTTAGCAGGTGCTCTCTTCTCAGTGTCTCAGCAGGGAAAGAGTTACTCTGCTGGAGCTACTTTGGTAAAGTGAAATAAAGTGAAAGTGTACAGAAAACGTCCGTAGTGCTCACCTACCATGGACAGACTGGGGGGCCTATGTGTGTTCGTGCACACGCTTTCAGTGTTACACAACAGGCAGCACCCAGTCAATGGGCAGCATGAAAATAAAGGCAGGGGTGAAAGGTGCGTATGTGTGCAAAGAAATGAGTCTTACCATGCTGTGTGTGAGTGTGAGAGTAGGCGTTAGTGACTCGACGAAAGTCATTCCCAAAGCGTCTCCCGGGGGGACTCCCCAAATAAAGAGCAGGAAGCTTTCCCTTAATCTAAGGGCCCCCCATCTCACCAACACACACGGATAAAGGGTGAAGCTCTTTGTCACGGCCGAGGAATCAAACACATGGGTGGGGGTGGGGGGGCAGAGGAGAGGATGGAGGAAGTTAAGAAGAGAGGATCGGTGGGTGGGTGGGGTAGGGGGGCTGTTGTCTGTACACAGGGTGAAAATATGCTAATCGACTTTGAGGCCCTGTTCAAAACCAAACCATCAGAGCTGCGCACTTCACCGTGGCCCAGCTGATCTGAAGGAGTCTGGAGCTGAAGAAGCAGATGGCTGTGGCTCCACCGAGCAGCTGAGCGGGCTCAAGAGAGGCCTCCGCCATGTTGAGGGCAACTGTTCCATTTCAAATGATCGAACGGTGAAGAATTTCTTCAAGTCCCGTGATCGTAAAAAAGAAATCAAGGTTTATGGCAGAGAGAAATTAGAGAAATCGCTCCTAAGCGCCCTTGTTACAGCTAGTTCTCCTGATTTTTCATTCTCTAGGACAACTCGTACATTATCACATCACTCAGTCATCGAGGGAAATCTGCCACAATGGTGAAGACGAGGGGGGGAGACGGAGAAACGGAGGGAGGAAAGAACCAGGGGAGGAAAGGCGACAGATGCTACCTGTCTGTCTCATAGGTACTCTGATTACTGGAAGATGAGGAGAAGAGGGGAGGAGGCTGCGTGCCAGTTCATCAGAGCCGGCAGAACACAACAAAACACAGAAACGCGTGTGCATGTGTGTGTGAATTTGTGTTTATGTGCGTGTACAAGCTGTGAGTGGTAGCTTGTACGTGTGTTGAAGCTCTGAGTCTGTCCCTTCTACCAGTGAGAACGGAGCAGGAGTGTACATGTGGCTAATGAACCATGAACACCCCGATCTCTGGGGTGACACACACGCACATACAAACACGCACACACAGAAAAGGGAACATACGTGGAGTATGAGTGACATCCTCCGCATTGGACGAGGGTGCTGCAAGTCCTATAGAGCTCTACAGTGTGGTCCTGGAAGTGAAACTCATTCATTTTCTCCACAGCAGACTGATTATTAGCCATCCTGTCAGAAGTATCCAAGGCTGACTTAACATGAGCTACAGGGAGTAAAACAATGGTTAAATCTCTCATAGAAGACATTACTTTTAAGATATCAATCCTTTTATAACAATAACATAGTTAATTCATGATCTCAGCCTAAAGTACAGCAGTGCCCACAGTCCTAGAGTGTAACAGAAACGTCTCTGATTTGTGAGGTCTCCTGTAACCATGAAAATGTATGAAAAGACTGTTAACTATTGATGACGACAATATATGCTGCCGTAGTATGCAGCAAGAAATACACAAACTATAACAGTGCCTATAAAAAGTATTCACCCCCCTTGGATGTTTTAAGCTTTTTTTTGGCTTTGCTACCAAATGGTGCTAGTAGTCTCACAACTAGTGAAATGGGGATCACCTGAGTACAGTGAATGTGTCTCAAGTGATTGTAGTATAAAAACACCTGTGTCTGGAAGGTCCAGTCACTGATTAAACAGTATTCCTTGCTACCATTACACCACGCAGACAAAAGAACACCCCATGCAACTCAGAGAAAAGGTTATTGAAAGTATAAGTCAGAGGATGGATACAAAAAAATTTCAAGGCACTGAACATGCCCCAGAGTTCAGTAAAACCATCATCAAGAAAAGGAAAGAATATGGCATGTGTAAATCTGCCTACATCAGAACATCCACACAAACTGAGTGACCGTGCATGACGGAGACTAGTGAGAGAGGCCACAAAGACACCTATTACTCTGATAGAGGTACAAGTTTCAGACTCTGCATACAACAACTGTTGCCTGGGTTCTTCACCAGACAAAGTATTATGGGAGAGTAGCAAAGAGAAAGCCACTTCTGAAGGAAAACTAAGATTAAATCTCTACCAGAGTTCACGAAAAGACATGTGGGAGACTCTTTGGTCTGATGAGACCAAAATGGTGCTTTTTGGCCATCAGACAAAATTTTATTTTTGGCCGACACCAAACACTGCACATCACCACAAACACCATCCCCACTGTGAAGCACAGTGGTGGCAGCATCATGCTGTAGGGATGTTTCTCAGCAACTGACCCTGGAGGGTTTGTTAACATAGAGGGTAAAATGAATGTGGCAAAAATATGGGAAAATCCTGGAGGACAATCTTACTTGGTCTGCAGTCTTAACTACAGCTTGGGCAACATATTTATTTTCCAGCAAGACAATGACCTTAGGCATACAGCGAAAGCTACATAGAAATAGTTTAAAGACAACAATGTGAATGTTCTGGAGTGGCAGAGTCAAAGCCCAGACCTCAATCCAATAGAGCATTTGTGGCTGGATTTGAAAAGGGCTGATCCTTGTTCAACCTGACAGAGCTTAAGCACTTTTGCAAAGAAGAATGGAGTAAAATTGTGGTATCCAGATGTGATTGATCAGGAATTAACAATGTAAATTCTGTGATTAATTGCAACAAAAGATTGAGATCTTTTGACAGCCCCAATGATATCAATATGACTTAAAATGTTAACACTACATTAGAGACAAGAGTAGAAAATGGTACACTGAAAGCTTGAAAAACTACCCTTCCTAACAAATAAAATGAATTGCAATAGACGGTGGGATAAGTAGTTCCTTCATCCTGATCATGAAATGTGCACAGTCTTGTGCTTCTGCCTTTTATTCTGTTTTGAATGCTGTTTGTTGCCATTTTGTATTCATGAGTATTCAGGTAGCTGGGTTAGCTTGGTTGGGGCATTAAAAGTGTTGGTATAAGGATTTTAGGAAATGTTTGGAGGATTTGATTGATGAATTTTACTTCCGGAACCAGAGTCGGCGAAAAAGTAGGTGGGCACTGAGCTCTATTAGACAGGAAGGGGATTCAAATGTCAAATTTTTTCAGAACAAAAACCCCACCATTTACTGTAATCATTTATCCATTTCTTATGATGTGTGTGAGGGTTTGGTATGAGTGAGTTAAGGTCTCATCTATTCGCTATTTTAGACTCTGACAATGCCACATCAAAGCCTCTAACTGGCCTGCTCTGCCCCCCTTCCCTCTTCCACACTTAAACAGGCATTCCAGGCTAGCCCGCCCCATTGTACCGCACTGTTGCCCGGGACCATTAACACACTAAATAGGGTTTGCGTGGACACACACACATGCATACACAAAGTGGGAAGTGAAAGACAAGCCTTGCACCCCCCGAATAAAGGTTATGTTTGATACCAAAGCGACAGGGCTGGATAAGAAACACTATACATGACAATAGTGAGGTGGTGAGGGTCGGAGGGAGTGTGCAGTGTGTGTGTGTGTGCACAGAAAAAATGCTTTCTTTATGACATCACCCTTGCCCTACAGCCTCGCCCTCGACGAGGTTAAACACACCAAAAGGTTGGCCAAGTCAGACACACACATACGCAGTAGCAAAAACAAAAAAAAAGCGTAGAGCGCAGGAGGAGTGGGATGAGCACAAACAGTAGGGGGCATGGGTATGGAATCACAGAGCACAACATAACGCAACCAAAGGAAAGCCGTCTGAATATCAAGCTTCTGCAGCAAAGAGCATACAGGTAGAGCTGGCAGAGTTGGTAAGAGGTGGGGTTAGGTGGATAAGATGAAGCGGTGAATGTGTGTGTTTGTGTGTGTAGATATTTTCCATGCAGGGAATAGATCAATAACTGTACAGGCCTATTATAGATTAAAGCTGCAGATTTCATTTGGCTTCATTTCATGCTCTTTCTTTGCAGCTCTCTGATCTCTCTGTTAGACAGACACAGGGTGAGAAAGTAAGAGAGCCAAATGCAGGGTATCAAGTTAAATTCAATGCTCATTTAAAGTCAATTACAAACTGATTTTTCTCCTGTATTAGGGGAGTTCAACTGTCTATTATGCAGAACTGACACTTTTGTGGGCCTCTGAACTCAATAAGTGTCTTACCTAGGCTTCAGAGGGAAAAATGTAGCATCCTTCATTGGTTTAAAGTTCTGCTTCAAATGAAAGAAAATTTTGCATTTCATTTTGAAATCAAGGTCCTACAGTCTAGACGAAGATCAGAAGAGGTACAGAATTCAAGCTGCTTGAAGTCCAGTGTTTTCAGAGTTCACAGTCAGACATGGTTTGGAGTGGCATGTCATCTGCTGCTGTTGGTCCACTGCTTTATGGAGTCCAGAATCAATGCAGCCGTCTACCAGGAGATTTTAGAGCACTTCATGCTTCTGTCTGCTGAGAAGTTTTATGGAGATACTGATTTCCTTTTCCTGCAGGACTTGGAGCCTGCCACATTGAAGCCAGAACTACTAGAAACTGGTTTGCTGGGTCCTGAGTGAGCAAGTCTATGGTGTATTATCAAGCTTAAGATGAGAAACATCAAATCCACAAAAGAGACACGCTGAGGGCTGCTAATAAAGCAACCTGGGCTATCTTTACACCCCAGCAGTGCCGCAGGCTGCTTGCCTTCATTCCACATCACTATGATGCAGTAATTTGCACAAAAGAGGCCCCAGCAAAGTACTGAGTGCATATGTATTTCATTATTGAATAGTATTACATTACACTGAAATATTTAGTGGTATTGGATTACTGAATTTTGTGAGCTGTAAGCTTCAATCAAGAAAAACAAAAATGCTTGAAGTATTTCACTCTATGCGTAATCAGTCTTGATATATATGAAAGTTTCTGTTTTGCCAATTAAATTATAGAAAAAATACAGTTTGCAACTGTATCCTGGTCATTTCTTGTTGATGCTCACCCAAGAGCTAACCTCTAGTTTTTAAAAAATAAAGCCAATGTGGATATGTAAAAAAATCTTTAAGTTTCTCAAAAATCCATTTAAGACTATATTCAAAGCCATGGAGACCCCATCAACAGCCATATTTAAATGTTCTTTTTTTACAGCAGAAATAAACATGATTACAGCCTGGTACAAGGGGTTTGGTGTAGATAAATCATGTCTTAGTTGGTGCACACTTTACTGGGATAAAGTCTTTCTTTAAAACTTATTTGTTTCGATTATATCAAGGCTAGAGTCATACATACACATAATTAGGGGCATAGCAGAGTTGTCTGGCAAGCAAACACTGTAGCGTTGTTTGACAGGATTCTCAAGACCCACGCTTGCTCCATTGCATTTCCTGTTGCTAGACTGAAAGTAAGCTCACGATAGCAACTGATCTGTTGGATTTCCTTTCCTCTTCAGAAATGTACAGGTGATGTCTCTCTGACTACATTTTTTCTCTAAATGATCCACTTCTGATTTTAACTTTCTGGGCTAATGAAAGACAGCAGCCAACCTCTCTTGTTCTGCACAATGCATTTCATCAGAGCAAATGTAATTGTCTTAAATTTGCTTTAAAATGAAGACTAAAGGTCTTGAAATTAGAAATGCAAAAAAACATAAAATCCCACTGGCTTCTCAAAATGTGAAGGACTGGGTGTCCATAACACTCAACACTGGTTTGGTATCAGACACCTTCAGTCCAGCCTTTCACATGATGAAGGATATCATCCCTAATTAAAATCAAATGAGGTTTCCTAAACACAACTTTGAAAAAACACATCAGCATGTAGCATCTCACAAAAAGATTTTTATCAGTGCAGATTTCTGCCTCTAAAAATCAATGAAAAAGCAACGTGCCATCATCCTGATCGCTGCTGAGTCTTCCTCATGTTTGACCATCACATATTTCATCTCTGCCCGTCTTTGATTAGCCGCCCTTCTACCCTCTGCGTGACAAGTCGAGCGTTCACCCCCTGCCAGCCTTTGCCATCTCCTCCCTTCCTCCTCGCCCCCGTCCACGCCATGTTGGCAGCCAGGGCAGGGCAGGTGGCCAAACCTGTCAGTCAAAGCACCGTCGCCACGCGGCAATACCACAGACACCAATTACTACACAGCAGGGGCGCGGCCTGGCAACCGCATGGCAACCACATGGTCCAATCAGGGTACACAACAACAGGGGCAAGAGGAGGCCAAGAAAAGTGAGCGAGGCTGTTTGTGTGTCGGTTCATGTTTAAGATATCTGAAAATGAGCCAGCAAATGTCTGCGGGTTTGACAGGTAATTAGTGTCTCTTTTTAACATCCATAAGTAATAGTTCTACTGGAGACAATAAAAAAACAAACAAAAATGCTTTTTCTATCAGTTTAAGATGGGAGATTTGTACAAAAACATGCAGTCCTTACTCACAATACTCTCACAAATCGAACATCTATTTCAAAGAAGCTTTTTTGTTCATCTTAAAGATGTATGGCTGTGACATCTCAGCATATCATGGGACAATGAAAAATGGCAGAAGGGCATTTTTTCCTATATCCCGAACCACCTCAAAGAACATTTAGGGATTTTATTCCTTTAAAAGAGACCGTTTTATTCACCATATGATAGCCAGTTACAGAGAGATTTTTACAGCTATAGTTTCTAAAGTTATAAGAAAGAATTTAGGGCTCCAATGTCTGACTTTTTAGTAATTTGCATGAAAAAGCATTATAAAAGACAGTCGGTAATCAGTTATCATTGCACTACTTAAGAGGCACATTGACCAAAAATATTTTTGCAAGAGCCACTATCCAGGAACATCCAGAGATAAAGATTATATCCAGTTTTTTAAACAATGAAAAGCATGTTGTTTAGTAAAGTCAAGAATGGGGGATGCTTTTTTTAATACTGATTCCAATTTAGATACTCATCTAAGTCCTTGCACACACCATCATGGATTCCTTACAATTATTTGCTTAAAACAAGAGATGATAATATCTTTTAAAAGATCTGGTAAAAGCTACACAGGACATTTAACAGGTTGCTGTTCATTTTTTGGCAAAGAAACCTTTCACAAAGTTTAGCTCATACCACTGCTGGTTTAAGAGGATAGCTGACCAACAGCAGTAGCAGCAGGAGCTGATGATGGTCAAAGATGGTCAGACAATACTGCATACTGGGTTATTTTGGCTCACAATGCTGATGGACTTAAGGCTTGGGCTTAGCCTTGCAAGAACTGATGTGTTTGTGCACCAGATTTTCAGTTTTGAAAAATGAAGGTTTGCAAATAGCATGAGAACAGGGATGGATTGTGATTGGTTGGTTGATACAGCAATGAATCCGTTTGGCTGACAATGTTATAATTGTTTAAATTAGTCATATTAGTTGATTAAAAAAAACAAATCTCATTATATGCTTTGTAATTAATTAAGCACAAACCCTCTGAGCCCTAGTTTTACAATCGTGTCTCACCTGGACTTATTGTCTTGAAAAGCATGCAAAACATCAACCCTGTGGTGCACAGTCAAGCTCTAGACATAATTTTTTCTGACAACCTGGACTTTAATAATATGTGTACTGCAGTAATGTAACCTCAATTTTAAAAAAAAGTTATGACATTGCATTTTAATGTATAACACACAATAAACAACAATGACTAAGGCTTTTTGTACATAAACTTGTTCTCCCGTCTCTGTCAGACCAAAAAGGGAAAATAAAACCATTCTGTCACAAAAGTCTCTAAAATATTCACATATAAACAAAAAAAGAGTCCTGGAACTTTTTTTTGGCTTCATTTGAGTCATTATTCAAAGAAGTCCCTGTCTGCAGAGACACAGAGGGACACAACACAGCCTCTCTGTGTCTCTTTCTCTCTGTTATGAGTCATTCTGGCTCTCTCTCCCAGTTTCAAAGTGTTTACACATGTACTGTTTAGCAAAGCATGACATGTATAAAACAGCCTGCCATTGGTTTTTAAAGCCCATCAAAGTGCATTGTGGGATATTGATATGGTGGCCAAGGCTAAAGTTAACAGCAGGAACAATCAAAAAAAGATTATAAAATGGATAAAAAGATGCTCAGAGTTACTGGTGAGGATTTACTTTTTAAAGACCCCAGAAAGTCATTCAAGCTTCAGGCTTTCTAGAAAAACTTGTGTAAGAACTACAAAGGCATGGATAGTGTCATTAGAAGTGCAAAACAGAGGGCTTTCAGTGGGGAAAAAAGTAAGAAGCCAAGATTTATGGTTCAACCATTATTTAACAGCAACTTGTCTCTTCTTGTTGTATACGACAACGCTGGGCTCAGAGGATTAAATCATCTATGTTGATAAACTGAGAAGGATTGCTTAACTCTTAGATTTAAAAATAATAGTCACAAAACTGAGAGAACGGCATCATAACCTTTTACTAGCTCAGTCAATCTGGGATGGTGTTAATGTGTAAAATATGAATTTTATCCATAAAATTCTAAAAATCAAGAACACAGAACTTGTGTTCCAATCTAAGTTACAAAGCTACTTTAGCTGATTGTGTGATGGCATCAGAGTGTGAGTAATCAGCATATTTCTCATCGCATTTTTCACCCCTGTGAGTAATAAATCAAAAATATTGACAGTACTAGTTTAAATACATGTTATACTTTTTTTATAATGAAAAAAGGAATTATAATAAATATAAACTTGATAGTCAGTTTTTTATATATGTCAGTACCTAGCATGCTGTAACTGAATAAGGAGCTTAAATGGTTAAATCATTCATTTGTCTAGTGTTTTATGTGTGGTCTGCAATCCACCAACAGCCTCAACGATACAGCAGGTGGGAAAAAGAAGTCAATTATAAAGTTTAGTTTTAGTTTAATTTAGTTTTAGTTTTTAATTTATTTGCTCACAAACTCCAAACATTTGGAAAAACATCTTTATCTCAAGAGTTGATAATAAATGCAACGTGAGTGTTAAGTCTTTCAGGTTTTTGGGTACTTTGAATGATTAAATGATATCTTTATTAGTTAAATCTACGGGAAGTGATGATTTCATTTTATCTTCAAATTAAAAAAATAAACCCATTATAGGTGAAAACCCCAAAATCAAGTTTTTTTTTTGTTTTTTTTTACAGTAAATGAGTCTTTCACATTGTACTGTTTGCAGTTTCTCCCCCAATAGTAGAAAAAAACTCATACTGTGGTGGCATTTGAGTCGCATCTTTTCTGGGTTCTGTACAGGACTAAAGTTTGAACTTGACAGAGCCACCCTCATGTCAACAAGTGTTTACATTTTATGGTAAACTGAACTCATATTTGCTAAGACATGAAATATTTCTGGTAAAACTGACCAAATTATTCAGGAAGCCCTTTTGTCTTGGGTGATGAAAACCCTGCTAACACACCATCGCACAGCTTCTGGAAGGGGCAAATATATTTTAATAAAACCAGTGAGTTGCAACCTCAATTTCATTTTGATGAATTTCCTCCTGCGGGAGTGAGCTAGGCAGTGGGTGGGAGGGCGCAGAGGCGGGAGAGCGGCACGGGGAAGAGGGGTGAGGGGGCTGGGAGGCAGATAGAATTTTCATGATTGTTATTTTTGTTATTATACAGCAGGAGACGGGGCGGGGGGAAGGGCAAGATAAACGGTGTTGGTTAATCTGAAGCGTTTTGCGGAGCGCTCCATTATCGGGCAGGTTGGGCACGTCGAGGGGGTTATTTTTCCGAGGGATCTTTGGCCCCGGTAATTAAGCTCCATTCAGCGGGCCCTGTTCCCCAAATTAAAAATTTGTCATTAAGTGGAATTTACCATAATGCCTTTTTATCTGCCGGCGCCTCAGCATGCGTGCATGAAAGTGTGTGTGTCTGGTGTGTGTGTGTGTGGAGGGTAGAGGTGAAGGAGGGGCAAAGGACGAGGGCAACCAATAAGAGTGTTACACTGTGGTCACACGCACAAACACGCACACGCTGAGGAGAACTGGCAAATTGAAAAAGTGAAATAATCCTGGTCGGCAGCAAACGCACAAACACACGCCCTTCAATCCTTCAAATCCACAGCCTTTGGGGTAATTAAATAATGGTGCTTTAAAGTTTTAATTTAGATTTGGCTTTTTCCTTCCTCCTCCTACTGTATGCCACACAGCGTTCACAGAGTCACAGTAGGGTCCAGGCTTCGTCCTGTGAGATAGACCTCAATGTGGCAGCTACACTGGAGAGTCTGAATGATTGAAGGACAGAATCTGTGTCTCTGTAGGCTTTATAAAACAATACAATTATTAGTGTTTAATTAGAGCAGCCCCTCTGTGGGACGGGGGACAGACGGAGAACAATAGAGGATTAGAGGGGCAGCTCCTAATATGGCTCTTTTATCTCTCCATTCAAATACAGACTTAAAGACATCCCGCTGTCCTTTTCACCCGAAGGAGTTAGAAGTTAGTGGGCAGTTTGGAGACTATAGGTAAAAAAAACATTATTACCTGTAACTACTACTGCTGCACCTAATTATGAATTTTATATTGTTATTAGTTCATATAGCAATTATCACTGTAAAATGTTCATGTAATTACAGAAGTTTTAAAACTTAGGGAGCATTTCTATGTGTGGCACTAAGTTGACTCAGCTTGACTCCGTGCAGTTTTGGCACCAGGCACTTGTCATTCAATACAGTATGTACTTAGATATCTCCTCTTTGTAGGTGGGGTTCATCATAGTGCGGCATGAAACTGCCATGACATCCACTTCAACAATGGAGGGAATCAAGGCAATAATGTACCTGGTTCTCTGTCTGCTTTGTTTTTTTTTTCAAATGAAATAAAATGTTTTTTTCCAGAGACGTTACAAGCAATGAGACTAATCACTATTGAAAAGGTCAGGAGAGTTTCGAAAGTCATAACAGTAAGAAAATGACAAAGAGGGGTCTGATTCATATGTCAGACATCAAGGGGTGATCCCTGAAAAAGTACCAGGAATGAGAAAATGGAAAGAAAGAAAAGGAGTAGAGACAAGACAATGCAGGCTAGAAACACACAGTGGAAACATGTCATTATGGGCTGGACTTTTTTGATTCCTTACATCATAAGCTTCAGCCAGCAGGGGATCTTCTTAGCTCAAATCTGCCTCTTTCTCTCTCTTCATGTTGCGTTCTTTGAGGTCAACTCTCAAGAAATCTGAAGTTCGAAGGGAAGCAAGTAAAATCTCAAGTTACTTATGAAGGCAAACCCTGGGCCAAATATTAAACGTTTTATCCTGAGGGAAGACGAAGCATAAAAAAGTATTTATGAGACCCCTTTTAGCCAATACAGACACAGTGTATTCAGAAAGTAAATAGACCCCTTCACTTTCTTCAGTTTTGTTGTTTTACACCCTGACGCTATATTAAAAAAAATTTAAAAAAACACTGTTATTCTGATTTATCTACACTAACCCTAGCCCTTTTGCACACATGGAGTGTTCTGCAAACTCCATGTGCTTTCATGTGTTTTGCGCTGAGGAGAGGCTTCTGTCTTGCTCTCCACCTTAAGCCCAGACCAGTGGAGGGCTGCAGTGATGGCTGTTCTGCTTGAACTTTGTCCCATGTCTGCATAGGATCTCTGGAGGATCTCAGTCTGGTGACCATCGGGTTCTTGGTCACCTCCCTTACTAAGATCCTTCTCCCCCGATTGCTCAGTTTGGCCAGATAACCAGCTCTTTACAGAATCCTGGTTGTGCCAAACGTCTTCCATTTAAGAATTATGGAGGTCACTGTGATCTTGAGAACTTTCAGTGAAACTGAATTTTTTGTAGCCGTCCCTTACCTGTGCCTAACAACAATCCTGTCTCAACAACCTGCCTCATGGCTTGGTTGTTGCTCTGATATGCATTGTCAGCTATGAGGTCTTCTATATAGAGGTGTGTGCCTTTCCAAATCATGTCCAATCAGTTTAATTTACCACAGGTGGACTCCAGTGAAGGTGTAGAAACATCTCAGCAACAATCTGGAGAAATGGGAGGCACCTGAGTGAAATCTCATTGTTTTTGAAAAAGGGTTTGAATGCTCATGTCAATGTGATATTTCAGTTCTTCATTTTTAATAAATGAAATATTTTAAAGTTTAAAGATTAACAAAAAAAAGAAACTTCATTCCTTAAAACCCAATTAAATTTATATGGAAAGAAGATGAACATAAAAAAGAAACCTTAGCTGATGCAGATCTGTTGGTTCTGTTTCAAAATTCTCACACTTACATGTACATACAGCCTGGATTTACAGCTGATATAGGCAGAAATTTTCATAGCTGCCCATGCAAAAATTAGGTTTTATAACTAATATCTGTTGATACCAATATTGTGCTGTTGATGTTGTGCATCCTTTTAATAAAAAAAATAGAGAAATGAAAAAAAGCACTGATGTTTTATGTGCTACTATTACACAGCAGACATTTCTTTACAAGGTACTGCCTTGGCCAACAGGACGACTCCTCACCTTTGCTGCTCTCAGTGGTGATTGTGCAGACACAGGAACATCTTTCTGAATGTGTAAGGAAACACTAAACTCTTCACACGTCTCTAAATGCCATCTGAGAGTGAAAACAAGAAATAAGGCTCAAACCAAACAGAGGTGGGGCTGCTGGAAGAAGATGAGGATGAGCAGAAGAGGAGGAGGTGGTGGGGGGAGAGAGAGTGGAAGAAGGAGGAAGGGAAGGGGGAAGTGGACAGATGGCAGAGGTTATGCCTGGCTGCGAGGGGCAAGACAGGAGGAGGCTGCTCTGGGTGTGTTTACCCCCCACCTCTTCACATTCAGAGCCCATCCTTAAGAAATCTGTCCATCCAGCCTCTCTTACTCTTTAACCCATTTTTTCTTTAGTTTCTTTCCTTCACTTTCCCATGATTCCTTACTTAAATATGTTCTCAACCCATCTAAATTACATTTTTTCACTTCCTCTTGGCTTAGTTGATTCCCTATTGACTGAAGATTGTATTCACTGATAAACAAAATAATTAGGTCCGCCTCCCGTGTGTGATTGACAGATAAAACCTGGTTAAGGTAAACTACAGATAGAGCTGAACAACAACACGCTGTCAAAATCTGTAAATGTGTCTCCTAAAAAATCCAGCGTGGGGAGGAATGGTGGAAAGGCAGGGGGGAGAGCATGGAGAGAGATAGGGGGTCTTATTTACTGTCGTTTAATTTGCTCCCCTCTGCTCTGTCTATCCCTTGGTTTTTCTGACAGGTAATAAAAAGCCAGAGCTCTCCTGACAAGCTTATTTGAATTCGGATTGAATAATAGAAATGTGGGATTTCCCACATAACGCTCCCTCTGTCCGAGCGAGCAGCCCCCTCTGCCTGCCAGGTAGGGTGTCTCGACATGTACACACACATCCACAAACACACGTCATGCTAGTTAACGCAACAATTAGTATGAATTCCTGCAAACAGCCATCCCCATACATCAATCTGCACATATTTACCAACCTATTCTTCTCCTCCTTCCCTAGATCCTTTCATCCCACCTCCTTTCCTCGTCTTACCTCATCCTCCATTCCCCCTCCTCTTCCTCCTCCTCTTCCCGCTCTCGGTAGCTGCTGAAATCCCATTCCCCGTGGGGCAGGCTAAATTGAATTGGCGTGTTTATATGAACAACAGGGCCGTTGCTTTAATATACCTTAGAGTTTATGCCTAATGCCTCCCTGCTAATACCGCTGGAGCTCGCCGCCCTCCACTCGGCACACACCGCTTTTATGGAAGTCATAAAAGAGCCAGGGAGGAGGATGGAGAGATACTCCACCAGTGTATTTGTGTTTGTAAGAGAGGGAGGAAGAGGCTGTTAATACATTATAACAAGTTATCTGTTTTATCAAACCTCTTTGAGATCATCCTACAGTATCACACCCACAGAGCCATGATCCCTCCTGTGTGGAGTGTGAATGAAAAGAAAAGAACAGAGACAGAGAGGGAGGAAGATTTTTTTTAGATTAGTGAGTAATGCTGAATAAATATCCGGAGATTTGGTTGAGGGAGTCAGTCATGCTCGTCGACTTGCAAACATCCTCCGTTTTCTCTCCATCTCCCCCCGTCTTTCTTCTTTTTTCTCTCTCTGCTGGCTATGTGTCAGCTGACAAAAGGCCCGCAGTACAAAGGAGAGAAACAGGCCTCAGACACTCAACCCAATTACTATTGATCAGGCTGCACTCAGAGGAGAGGCAAAAATGTGTTCACCTGCACACACAAACACACAACCATAGCAGGCATACACAAATCCAGGAATCTAGTCCAGATAGGGAGTCCTGGAAGGTCGGGGCTGTTTCTTCATAACACTGACCACTTATGGCACTTTAAAGAAAATTCCTATTGTCTGAACACAGCCTGGTATGTTTTTCAGTCTTGTTTAAAAAGCAAAGCAAAGTGAGATTTTAGAAGAGGGAATTTTGACAAAGAGGAAACGTCAAGAAAAGTCAAGAAGGATGTCACAAGGTGGTATTATTGTTAGGACAGCGCAAGGTGACTGAGATACAGACTGTGAGTGCATCTTTCTATAATGAAGTCAAAAAAGTGTCTTACATTTCTGTGTAAAAGCTTCTGTAATAACTGGATTTTTCTAAATCATATACTTATTAGAGCAAGAGTTGATCACTCTGATCACTTTTTAACCGTATTTGGACCACATTTCAGACACTCCTTGAAGTGCAGATGATGGGTTTTCTATTGAGGAAATTATATTTAAGTTCAATTTAGAAGTTTGCATCCCTAGAGGCTAGAAGATACAGAAAAAAATCATTTAAATGCAGGAAATCTGATCAAATCTGCTCTATATAAACATTTATCTAACCAGGCTGATCAAGCAAACACAACTAGAAATGTAGTCGTCACAATGACTACTTAAAATGTACATTTATTCCTTCACCTATGCCACAATTAAAGTCATTCCACGTCGTTATTTTTTAAAAAATATATCTGGTCCAAATAATTACACTTACAATAGATGAAGGAACGCCGTCTGAGCCTTAAAAAGTTTGCCCAGCCCTGCGTTAGATGTGTGCATAAACACACACACACACACGCAGAAAAGTCTCCTATTAAGGCAGTGATGAACTGTGTGTTGTCTGGAAGCCTCCGCTGCAATATCAATGACTAAACTCCCCAACGAGTAGGTAACTATCAGCTTGGCTCTGATTTTATCCTCAATAATTAATTTTCACTCCCAGCACCAACTTCAGCTTTATCGGTCGCTCGGTGCCAGAATCTCAGCATTCCATTTAACCATAATCCCCCAGATAAAGGGGCTGCCTAGGTGTGCTAATGCACAGGCATGTGTGTACGCACAGGAGCGCGTGCATGCACAAAGACTTTGACTTTATTCACAGACAAATAATGTTAGAAAACCAGTAGGCAGATGGGCACAAACAACCTAATGGTGAACCCAACACAGAAAATGTACCCAACTAAACATTTCCTGTATTATGGCACATAAAGAGTCTCTGACTGAAGTCTAAACATGAAGAGAGGGACACGGTGTTCCCCTCTTCACACTGAGCCCAGAAACAAGCTGGATTAGTACAGGGAAGCCTATAGCATGAATCCTGACCCGGCATAGCAACAGCCACGTAACCAGGGCCTGGTCTAGTTGTATGGAAGGATGGTTGGGATGGGTGTGGAGGAATAAAGAGATGGATGCAGGGAAGGAGGGGTAGAGCTGAAGGGTTAGGGGGAAGGATAGGTGGAGTGTGTGGGTTGATGCTGAATGTCTGACACAACCTTAGCTTTGAGAAAGACTGAAGAGATTACACCAATAAAGGACAGTATGATAATCCTTTTATTAATAATCACAGGACAAATGGAACTTTCCTAAAAATTTTTAGACTTAGGCTACATGTTAGCATGTGTGATAGGGTTGTATGTGTCTTTTAGTCTCACTTAAAGCCAGTTTTCAAAAGAGACACAGTCGAAGAAGCAGCATTAGACAAAGATGACACATTACCTCCAGTCAAACACTTATGCACATTTATTTTAGCATTTTTGTGTGTGATTCCAGCAACGAAGCTTCTGAAAACATCATAAAATTAGGTTAGGAGAGAACGGTCATGCCTCAATCCTCATTAAGCTCGTCATGCTACCAGAACTTTAAACTTTGGTTTAAAAATCAAACAACATTGAAGCCTGTTTTGAAAGCCCAACAACATAAACAGAAGTCCTTAACACCCATAATAATGAACTTTTTGCTTTTAATTAACAGTGTTTAGAGAGCAAGTAGACATTTTTAACACAGTCAGGCCTCTATTTCTATCACATTCAATATTGTCTGCAATAAATAGGAAAGTCAGTACTGTTTAGAAACGTGGTTTTGTCGCATTTCGTCAAGATTTGTAAAGTATCAATGTACCAAAAATTTTGACAACACCAATTCTGATATATTGGATCTGTTTTAAAGTTTAGGTTAACACTTTAGCTTCTTTTTTAATTATCTAAAAACTTTACATGTGGTAAACTTCTTTAACAGAACTGATTTGTTTAGTCTGTACACGGCAATCAGACATAGCACCATCACCGCCCAGGCTGTTGGTTCACTACCTATGGTCTGCGACCCCATAGGGGAGGCGTCAAAGATCACAGGCAGGACGTCAGGCTTTGTCTGCTCTGAGGTTGTCAAAACTGGATTTGTATATATGAACTAAAATCATGCCAAACACTTATTGAATAGTGTATACAAATGTATTTTGGTAAAGGTAACATGTATAAACTAGGCCTGTCAAGATTAATTAAGTTAATCGTGATCAATTAAGGTCTACAGTTACTGCACTAATATTTCCCAATCATGATTAATCGCATGCTTTATTTTCCCTTTCGACACACTTTGGCTCAAGCATGCCAGCATCTCCCTGCAGCCACAGTGATGTAAAACAAGTCCACCGCTGCTTGCTAATGTCTCATTTCACTTTAAAAAACTCAGACAGCTCAGTGGATGAGTCAGAAGTCAATCGCACCTTTTCAGTAATCTCTTATTCATTTTCAATCCACAGCAAGTTCCTTTTCCCATGGTTAAATTTATGTTTAAATCTTCCATCTACATCTAAAAGTAGATCTGTACCCAAACAGGAAGTCAATTACCCTCATTTTAAGACAGCCAAAAAAAAAAAAAGTCAAGAAAACTGTTTAAAATGCAAAATAGTGAAATTTTGGAATGCAATTAAAAGGATTAATTGGGATTACTTTAAATTTAACCAGGACTAGTCTGATTATGGACTTACTATATGCTTAAAATGCATCATATTTACTAATTATGGCCAGCAGGTGATAACTGTAAAAATTAGGCCAAGCGTTCAGTCATTCCTGATAAAACTATTGCATGCTTGATCATTTTGGAGTTGATTTTGTAAGGACTAAAGACAATATATACCCTAAAATCCCAACATATTTTTTATCCACATGCAAATCACCTTTGGGGCTGGAGGAGGAGCTTTGAGGGGCCTGATATGGCCCCCGGTCTGCTAGGTGATGATCACTGCACTTTGACATAAAAACATATTTCGTAGAAAGGTCTTTCTTCTGATCATTCCAACAAAAAACTGAACATGTAGAAGTTTTATTAAGGTAGGAATGTTGATAGAAGAGTTGTATGGGACTGTATTACATTACATAAGTGGTTATAATGTCATGACTTATATGTGCATCCCTCCCTGTATATCTATTTAAGACTTGAATGTTCATGTAAATCCTGGTGAAGGGCCTGTTAAGGCCTTTTATTATTTTCTTCTTTTTAGGGTGCCAAATTTAACATCTGGCCAGGGACTGCAGATGGAAACTAGCCTTTTGGCTAACTCTGGCATATGTACAGAAATGTTGATTAATACGCACTGTCCCTGTAAAATAAACAAATAAAAACATCATTCAGGGACTCCTAATTACTGTCTTACTGATGGCAGGTGTGAAGAAAGGGTCAACCAGACTAGCTTATACTCAGTAGTATTTAGAATACTGCATTAGCATGCTTTAGTGGAGTCAGAGCACAGATGAAAGAGAACCAGGGTAAAGGAGTGAAGGGGAAGTGATCTAGAGACACAGAAAGAGAAAGCAAAGAGGACGAGGTGTTGACTGAAATATGTTGAGTGCCAGCTCGGTCAGACCAGGCCCAGCTGCTGTCTGTCTGACGAGCGCCTTAATTAAGAGACATGGGAAGAAGGCTCGGAGAGGCCGCAGACACACTGCCAGGAGCCTCTGGAGAGGAAACTGCTAAACAGGCACACTTGTGTGTCTTTGTGGTAAACTGCCAAGAATCTCTCGTACACATTCACACCCACACATGGTCATCCTCTGGGACCTTGTGAAAAACATTGGCCAGCTATTATTAGGCAGCCCTTTGCATACCGGAGCAAGTGTACGAACGCTAAATGTTCTCCCTTTTGTCCTGTTGACTGTTTAATTGAACTTCGGAGTCAAAAACAGGTCGAGAAGAAGAAGGAGGAGGAAGAATGAAGGGGCAGAGAGGGTGATTTTGTGGATCCATGACTGCCTTTACACCGCCTCCACCACCACCACCCCCCCACAACCTCACCCACTCTGCTTGCTCCATTTTCCTCCTCTTCCTTATCCCAAAAACGTATTAATATTAATACATATCCCTCCAAGCCCTCCCCTCCCTACCCCCCAAAAATATCACCACCCTAGGCTACCAGTTAATAAAGCCCTCTCTCTAGAAAGACCCCTCCCAGCTCTAAAAAACCAGCAAAGACAATAAGGGGAAAGTTCTCCGGCCAAATAAAAGAAGAGAAATTAATACAGTCCCATGAGACCTCCTTCTGTCCCACTGTCATCCCACACAATAATTTGATTTCCTATTAAGTGATTGCTTAATTATAAAGATTATTATTGGTAATTGTAATTGACATTTTTTCCCTCTGTCCTGTCTCTCCCGACTTTTCATCAGCTCTTCTTTAAAGACAAGCCCGGCATTTAAAAATGAACAAGGAAGAGAAAAAGACTGTAAATAAGGTCAACCTGAACAGCAGTAGATAATAAGACACGTTAAAAACGCACTGTGAGAGTCTCACGCTGCAGGATTAAGGTGTTGAGGCTTCGAAGTTTTATTTAATCATACATGAGAGTGTCTCAGTCTGCGTTGTCTTCCCCTGTAGCTGCAGGGCACAATGTCTGCTGCAGGTCTCCTTAGAAAAGAGATTCTTGCTCTCAGTGGGATATCCTGGTTAAATAAAGGTTAAAGAAGAAGACAGGAATTCCCCATTCTACCCTCCCTCTCGTCACATACACATTAAACTACAGTAGGGACCCGCTGGTCTCCCGTTTATTACCCCTTCCTCCAGGCTAGAGTTACTGAAAACAGGTTAAAACAACGGCACACATCCATGCTGACCCCTTTGACACTGAATTCGACTTTGAAAATCACACAAATCAGAAACGGCACAACATTTAACCCATGTAGTCTTGAAATGTATTTGATTTTATGTCACATTTTTCTCTCTTTGGAACTAAAGACGGTGAAACTTCGTTCCAGTGGGTCAGGGCACGGTTATTGGGCTCACCTCAGGCGTGGTGAGGCTGACACCGGGGCTCTCTCTCTCCCTCACTCACGCACACATAGACTTTGTCTTAAAGTGCGCACACCTTCACACTCCAACACACACAACATTCAACCTTTAATCACACCTTCACTTTCAACGTCCCCTTATTTGCACAACTTAAAATATTTAACCCCAACGATCTATGCCAAAAATAAACATTTTCAACATGAGTCATACGACTTCACTGATCTCTCCTTTTATAAATCCAAATTCTGTCTGTCTTCAGAAAAATACTGGTTTTAAGATGTTAACGTGTAGTGTGTTTTAGGGGATTTTGATAGTAAAGTCAGAATGTTTTCTACTTGATTATATTTAAATTAAAGAACAAGCAGCAGCATTAATACAAATGAGCACCTGCAGCCACAACCGCAGATGTCTGTGGGTGTTTTTGTGTCAAAGTTTCCAGGAAAAAAATAGAGAAATTTTCATAGATTATTTTGACAAAGATGACTTTCGGACAGGATGGCTTGTTTCTGGCAGATGTAGATAAATGAGGTATAAATAAACTAAAATCAGCATAAAAGACAGGCACAAAGCTGCAGCTGCTATTTGAGCACGTCTGCAGTAAAAACAAGAGTAGCGGTCTAAATCTGATGCCAACCGAAGAAGAAATAAAGTCTGTCAATTCTTGTGTCTATGACTTTGGACACTAGACATTCTTACCTATTTAAATCATTGACTGAATCATACAGACTCCGGCTGATCAGCCTAACTGCTCACAAGCCAAACAGCTTTTTCATTGACCTTAAAAAAAAATGCAGTGTTGAAATCATATTTGTGGTTTTCATGAGGTGCAGGCTCAGTTCAAGTGTTCTGTGAGACGATTTGACGGTGAGATGTTCACACAGACTGACAGACGGCTATGAACATCAGTATGTGCAGACAGAGAGCCGGCTGTGTTCAAACCACTCTGAGATCTGGAGACAAACCGGCCCTGACCAACAGAAACACCGTGGCCGATCCTTTTCAAGGCCTGTCTCTTCCACTTTGGCTAACACCCACTACCATCTCTCTCTCTTTCTCTCTGTCTGTAGCTGTCTGAGACTCTGGTGCTCTGCTGTCTGTTTGTACGTGTAGATTTCTTTGAAATTAAACTCAAACGAAGCTTCAGATTCCTTCTTATTTTGATAACACTCACCCTAATGCTAAATATCGTCTGGCTTCCTTCTACTGCGAACAGTTAAAAAAACTATAGACATTAGTTCTGAAGAACAAACAGATGAAATATAGGAACTGAGTGTGGATCTATTTGTATGTATTGAAACTAGAGCTGCACGATTAATCTTACTGCAATTGAAGTCGTAATGTCAGGCTGTGCAATTTCATCGCAGAAAACAGTGCCATTGCATTTGCACTTTGTAGAAGTACCTTTTATTTTCAAAAGAAGAAAAGCTTTCATTTTTGGGAAAATACAGTTATTTTGATAGCAGTATGTTAAAAACTTCAGGTTTTGCATTTGTTATGCTACTTAGTAAGTGTTTCTTTGCACACACTTTAAAATCATCATTATTCTCTGCATTTACATTGATGAAAAAAACAAGTAGACTTATAATAACATTGATGTATTATATTGTAATCGGAAAACGCAATATTGTCGAGTATAATGGTAACTGCACATGATTAAATCTTGCAGTATTCACAGTTGTGTGGCTGTTACATTCAACTGGAGGCAACTGAAGGACATCTGCAGCTACATTACATTAAGCTATGTCTTTGTCAATGTTATTGTGTAAATCTGATCTAGTAAACCACAGAGATACTAGTCTTTAAAAACATTATGGATTTATTCTAAGTGTATTAAGTCAAACTGTACTCGTAGGATACGATGATGAACATCGCCACAAATCGAGCGTTTTAAAAAAATACTCAATAAAATCCATTTAACAGTTATCATGACATATCAGTGACTGCTGGTATCACAGCGATTGTGTCATCGAAAAGCTTTTTAAAAACTGAAATCATCCAGCTTTCAGATGAATTTCTACCATTTATTTAGCATGCACTAATATTAGGCCTGGTCTGGCCTCATTTGCATATCCTCTGTAAAAACTGGATAATACAAGTCAAACTATGGTGCAGTGATCTGATGCTGCGTGTGTCTGCGTGTGTGCCTGTTCAAACACACTGTGTGGTAGTGTGGGTGTGGCGTTACACCTCGTGTGGCACTGGGCAGCCAAGATAAGAGCTGATCCTATCCATGCCTCCCTTCTGCAGCGCCCGCCCGCCCACCCACACACCCACACTCACAAACACACACTTATTGTAGTACCCAACGTGCCATTGTAATCCTATTTCAGAATCCCGTCACCCACAAACACACAGAGGCCAACTAAATCCATATTTCCCTCTGTTCGTACAGTACGCTGGCATGTGTGTTCGGATGGCAGAGTGCAGGAGGCTGCTGGGAGGCAGCTTGAGGCCTGAGCAGCATCAGTATTTCACTCACATATGAACAGGAAGGTTAAACAAGTCACACTTCTACCTTAAATGTACATGTCTGAGACTTTACAAGTATTTTTGTTACACTTTTGTATGAAAAAAATTGCATAGAACAACAAAGAACAGGAATAACAATGAGGAGAAGAGAAAAGAAGAGCTTACCTTCCTTATCTGTGAGCTAACCTTTGGGTACAAATACACAAACGCACTCCCACACTTCTTTCTAATTCACCAAGACTTTCAACAAAGTGCACACGCTCACACTCAGACACACTGTGATGTGATCGGCCACCCCGATAGCGAGCCAGAGCTGACTCTCTAAGCCTCTAACAAAGTTTGGTGTGCACTGACCAAGACCAAGGGGACAAAAAAGCTAGGAAGAATCTGGGGGGAGCGACAGAGAAAAGAAAAAAAGTGTGACCACTGAGTGAAGTTTAACCACTTACGATTCAAGTTTAGCTTCAGCACACCCCGCCTACGCCCCGGAGTCACTCACGCACATGTACACGCACACCTCTTTGGGTGGGAGAGGCACTGGGCTGGATTTCTTTTTTTGGGAAGCCTGGCTTTTTCTCCTCTTGTTCCATGTGGTCGCTGCTGCATGGCTGCCGGACAGGCCCTCGCTCATCCCCTTTTTCTCCACTATCTTTTCTCTTTTCCTTATCCAGTGTCCCCACAGATCCACCCACCAACAGCTGCCCCTGCACGGCCAGGTGTCAGATAGCTGCTCAGCATGTGTGAGCCTGGGTGCTTCCACATTTCTGATTTTAAAAAATGTATGTGGGGAAAGTGAGAAAAGATTAGATTGTAAAAGTATGTGAACAAGTGACAACATAAAGGAGAGAACAAGAGAGGGAGAAAGAGGATGAAAGGATTCAATTTCTGTATGCTGAAAGGAGGAGGCTAAGTGTAGTGAATGTGATTTGATGGGGATGCTGAGATGGGCTTTAGGCGTACAAATACTATTAGTCACTGCTGTGCAAACCTGTTCCTCACACACAAATGCAAACACACACTCACTCAGACAAATGTGAAAGAAAAACTATGCTCCCAGGCTACAACAAACAACATGGCATATAAAAACAAAAATCAATCTTTAGATTTATCACAAAGCCCAGGGTGGTTATGTGTGCAGCTGTAACTGTCTCTCTTAGAGACCAAAACTGGTCTACTATCAAGGCCAATATCTTTGTAAAATGAAAGAAAGCATGGAAAAATATCCAGAGGAAAATTTAGCCATTCTATCATCTTGGCTTAAAGCAGTTAAGATTTGAACTTGCAACTAACAAGAAGAAATGATGCCCTCTGCAACATACGTGGCAGTTTTTAAAGTGAGTATGCACTGGAATAATAAGCACTTTGTGTCCTTTATTTATAATTAGATGTGTTTATAATAAATCTGAAAACTGGGAGACTAAATTTCTGTCTCCAGTGTCCCAGAGCTCAAGCAGCATGCTTGACATTTTTGCTTCAAATGCGAATCTACACATTTAGCTGATTAATTTTCTGTCGATGACTTAACTGTTTCCGTGCTTAATGTCTCTGCCAACTTCACTTCATAAACAGATGGAAAAATATATGTCTGGTTTTTGATCATGATCAATCGCATTGCTAACTTTGTACAAGCATTCACAATAAGTATACGCATCCCATATGTATGGATTTACTACAATACATAAGAAAACTGATTTTGTTCACCAGTTTTCTTCCTGTCACACTACTTTAATGCAGTCAAATGAAGGTCAAGCTATTTATCAACAACCCTCAGATTATCTTGTACCATTTCAGTCATAAAAACAATTGGATTTATTTGGGATTCAGAAGAATCTTGTTACAAACACAGGTACTGTGTTAACAATTAATGCAAGCAGATAGATAAAGAAAATGTGCAAGCTAATACCCACTCTTTATTATCTGCTTATTCAACCCACTTCATCTATGCAACACTCAACAAGGCTGTGTACTTCAAAGACCTTTCTCATATCATGCGGTCCTATTTAAAGGAACTTATTATTTGACTTCTTCAAGCTGCGGTAATTAACGGCTCCCCCATTTCCCTTATGCAATACACTGTAAGAAAATACTTACTGTACTTTAACAGCACATATTAATGTTAAGAACAATGCTGACAAGGCTTCCCAAAAATTATTGTAGCAGAGGTGGTGTAAACTGAGATCATTATTACGAGCTTAGTAAGCAGATGAAGGCCAACACGTAGAACTAAACAACTAATTGACTTTTAAGTGTGACCTTGGTATTCAGAGTTACTCTGATGACCACTCAATAGTCGCAGTGTCAGAAAATTGAACACTCGTTTACCAAACACCATAGCCCTGCTGTCTCTTACTGCTCTGCTGTATCTCAAATACTGTAAGAAAGCTCACTGTGGTAAAAGCCTCACTTCATATGCACACCTGCACTCAATCAATTAACTGTAACTTAAATCACAGCAGTAAAATGCCCCACATTATACACATATTTGCACTACTTAATCGATTTAATTAATAATTTAATCTATTTACTGTGCTCACATACTGCAAGTAATTCATCTATCTCAGCTTTGTGACTCCACAGCTGTAAGAAGGCTCTCTGTGGTAAAATACTTCATCTTGTATGCACATTTGCACTAATTAACTATCTAAAATGATCTTATCTCCCTCATGTAAATCTGCCCGTATCCTTGCATATTCTATTCTTCTGATCATGTATAGTCAGCGTTCTTGCACCCTTTACACATCTTGCAACCATACTATCAATGCACACAGGCTTTTATACACTGAAATAAAAACAAACTGACTAGTACATATTAAATCTCATTTTTTATACTTTAAGTTGTATTCATTCTTTGTATTTAATGTTTTAAATGCCCATTGTAAATTTCATGTGGTCTTCTACTGGAAAAATTTTAATAAGTACATAAACCTACATACATTACTAGGGATGCACAATATTATCAACATGATATCGGCTTTGGCAAATACTACTTTGAAAAGTCAATTGTTGGTATGTGACAATGTGCTGGTATTCACAAGATAGTAGCTGTAATTATTGACCTGTATAAGTCAATATCAACTGTATCCACAAACAAATGGGACATTTTAGGCAGGACCAACAGACCTACGTCAGCTGAAGTCTTTCTTTGTTCTCTCTGATTCCTTTTGGGTTTTTTTTTTTTTTTTTTTTCCAATTTTTATCTTATTTTCATTTTAACATTTGTACATTGCCATTCACAATCTGTCAATTAAATATCACAACATTTCCCTATCATGTGCTATTAGGAATAGTGGAAATAAACAAGCTAACTTATAGCCAAACATTGAAGACAAATGAAAAGTCACAAACTCCCCAAGCCTGTAAAGAAAATGTCATTTTCATTGTTCTATAGAGCATCCTTTACAGTTTGTTGTCTGAGTCCTTTTTTCCTATATATGTTAACCATTTTCCCCAGTCTCTTGCAAAACAGTTTTCCTTGACTTTCAGTCTGAAGGTAATCCTCTCCATCATCAGGATATTGTCTATAATGAACCACCACTGTTTGTGATTTGGTGCATCTGTTTTCAGCCAGTTTTTAGTGATGGCTTTCTTTGCCACTGCAAGGAGGATCTTTACCAAGTATCGATCTCCTGCATTCACAGATCCCTACAAATGACCCAAATATAAAACAAGACATGATCAAGGAATAGCATAGCCCAGCACTTTGAAGAGAACTGAATGTTTACCATCCCAGAAAGATTTTATCTTGAAGCAATTCCAGAAAAGGATTCCTTTAGTTTTAAAGTACTGTATGCTCTAAGGACTTTAAGGTTTGACCTACATTTGTATATTCATATCAATATCAGTATCCACCGATATAAATATTTAAACATCAGCATATCAGATACTGGCAAAAACCCAATACTGTGCACCCCTACACATTTTTTTCAATAATTCCCAGAGTGGGGCAAAGCAAGTCAAATTTTGTGAGACAATTTCTAGGTAAATGTATGGCTAAGAATGACTCTACAGACATCACAATAACAAAAACAAAGACTAGAAAATAGGATGAACCATATTTTATCTCTGCTTTTACCTATTTAAGGATGGAGCCTTTTACTACATCCTATCTATGCAAGATTTTCAGTGTATATTGATATATATGAATGTGTTGATGTGTAAAAATGGGTGTCGAGGGGCTTGAAGATTTTTTTAACTGCCTAAGAGGGCAGAAAAGGTTTGGAAACAAATTAGATATTTATTATGTTCTGTTTTTTTCAACAACTTTTCAAACAACTTTAATCTGCTCAACTTGCTTCCTTTAGTTCTCTTCTTCACACATACACATGCAGACACACACTCTAAAGAAAATAATAATAGTTGTGAATTATAACTGTAATCTCAATATTGATCAAATAATTGTGATTATCATGGGGGCCAACATCTTGCTCTCTGACAGTACATAGGTACACTCACACCGTACATACAAGTTTTGCTTTTTAAATGAAATCTCTTTATTTAAGTTACAAGTGGGCAGCCTAGTATACCAAAAACACTGCAAGAAAATGTTCTTATCATCAACAAATTGCATACAGGGATTCAAACCAATGATGAACTGGGTAACCTCTCATTGTAATCTGGGCTCCCTGTTTGTAAATATCAGTTTTAAGGTTATAAATCTCAAAAAATCACTCCTGTTATATGACATTTTATTTTGAATTAGCTAAGTAATTCCTCATTTTTATGCACACTGCTGTTTCTGCTGTTAGAAGTGGGACTGAAGAATACTGCAGAGCTCCTGTTAATGAAAGTGAACAGGAGAGCTGTAGTCGGCTTTGTAGTCGCAGTTATGTGTGGTTATTCTAATATGGCATGTGTGTGTGTGTGTGTATATATATATATATATATATATGTGTGTGTGTGTGTGTGTGTGCATGCATGTAGCATCTGCTGGTAAAAAGACATTAAGTTTGATGTGAGTTTTAAAATGTGATTATGATTTGGTGTTTTTGCACTATGTTTTTAAATGGATGGCCATTTTGTTTTTCTTCTGTATGTATATATGTACAGTGCTTAACAAATTTATTAGACCACCTGTCATATTTGTCTCAGAGACCATCCAGCACCATGAAGTGCTTTAATGCGGATTCTTTCATTTTCAGTGAGCTCTCCACGTTTTACCATTTTGAACAGGAATGAGGGATTTCAAACTGAATTCACCCAAATTTCAGCCGGCTCACTGGGCTTCTCTGAGAAGTCAGAAATTAATCAAGCATAACATTCAACCACTAAAACTCATTTTACTGTTCAGGAATGCAAGTAAATAACTATAATTTGACATATTAATCAAGAAATATGAACGTGCTTTATTATTTTTTCAGTTTTTTGTAAATCAGTAAATTCGAAAATTCATGGATAACAATAATTTTATTTTAGTATTAACATTATCATTTTAGTTAAAGAGCTTTTACATATTGGTGTATTAACCATTGCAGAAACATAAAAAAAATGATTTTGGTAATTACCAATGCTGTTGATTTAGGGCAGCTGTGGCATAAACCTTACTTTGGTTAGGGTGGTCTAACAAATTTGTTAAGCACTGTATATCTTCTGGTATATGTTTTTATACTTTGAGAGGAGCTAATTTTTGTTTTTGACTACGTTTGTTTGTTTGTTGATGTGTATGACCTTATTTGAGTTGAACCCCAGGACGAACAGCCAATGCTTCTGCTAGTGCTTATGGGGATCTTACTGAAGACAGAAAGAAAGGCCAAGGTCTTGCCATTTTCTTCAATACCACATTTTAAAATAATACAGTCTCTGTGATTGTGAGGATGAATGATATTGAAAAGTGACAATGTTTTAATTTGACTATAGACGAGCAGTCAAACTAAAACTTCCCTTCACAGAGAGCACACACTGTTTAAACTGCACAAATGCAGTGGCAACATTTCAATTTCAAAACACTATAACATTGTCTAATATACATTTGTGCAATTTATGACTATGGGAAAATCTGCCTTTAATTTGGTACTTAAAAACAAGAAATGACCTACTGAGAATCTAAGATTTCCATTTTTGTTATTGTGGTATAAAGACTTTAATTTAAAATGCATATACTGGGTCAGTCTGTAAAGGGCATTACATTTTGTTTTGGTCTTTGCGAGGGATTCCTGACATTCTGACAAATATATTTCCACACATTTCAATTGTTAAAAAACGCTGCACACATAAACCCTGCTCAGAACGACTATGAAGAATCACTTCAGCTCCAAGCTCCAAACTCAAAACTCGTCCCTCAGATTTTCTCGCCTTCATTTCCTTTTTTTCCGAACTAAAACCCTCCCCCATTCTTTCAGTTTTAAGACCTCTTCCACACCCATGACCCCCCATGTGCAGACATGAGGTCAAGCTCCAAAGATCACAGAGAGAAGCCAGACGAAAGGGAGAGAAAGGAAGAAAGAAAGAACGGAAGAGAGACAGAGACCTAAAATCCTCCGTTCCTTCCAAAATCAGGCCAAAACCTGGAGCCTGCCCACCAGCTCCAGACCCCCTCCTTTAGCCCAGTTGTGTGTCGAGGAGGCAGAGAGCAGTCTTGCAGAAACATCAGCCCAGGGAAATTCAAATGAGGAAGAAACAGTGAGAGAGACAGAGGGAGAGAGAGAGCACAATAGTGAGAAAATAGGATAAAAGAATGAGATGGGAGAGTGTAAGGTAGAGGGGGAGGAGGAGAGGGAGAGGAGCTGCAGAGGTTGCTGAGGCTGCAGGTTAAGATAATGTGTAGATCTGAAGAGATTTGCAGGGGAATATTTTTATTCATTTTTTGATTACTCCCATCTCTCCCCTCCCCTCTTCCTCCTGCGTTGTTGTCTCTCCGTTTGTTTGTTTTTGGCATTAGTGTTATGACTGTTGGTCTGAGTGTGTATGTACACATGCATGCTGATTAGAAACTGGAATATTTTATAAACACAAATATTCACACTCCCACAAGCCTCTGCGCACATATCAATACATAATGCACACAAACGTACTTAAAGATGCATCAGAGGAGTGAGCGGCTGGGCAGACGTTGCCAGGAATGCTAAGAGCGTACAAATTCGTAAACATGCAGGCACAGATGCTGCATGTGTACATACAAACACGCACACAGTGTAGCCCATTGCTGTGCCCGCTTCTTATCAATGCGCTGCAGGTAGGTTCAAGTGTTCTGAATGAGCTGGACCGTACCAAAATTACCCACTACAGGTTACACACGCACAAAAGTCTGAACAATGCACAAAACCTCTAATACACATCACATATACAGAAAAACACACCTTCACTGCTGTTTGACTCTCCCTCCAGGTTGAGTGAGATGGAGTGGTCTCCATCCTGCTTCCCTCGACCCAGGATCATCCAGTTCTCCAGACCATCAGAGTCAGAGGAATCTGAAGCATCAGATGAATCAGATTCAGACGTTGATTCAGACTCTTCTGAATCAGATTCTGAGCTGCTGATGTCCACAGTCACTGGCGTATTAAGACTCGGTCTACTTTTCTGGGATCCCTGGAGGGCAAAAAAAAACAAAAAATTAAAAAAAAACATACTATAGATCTGAGAACCAATAACATAGCTTAAGTGAAATTAAAGACTATTAAGACCTTTTAAAGATGTCTAATGAAGATGTCTAACTGAACTTAATACCAATGTCACAGCAATTGTAGAAAAAACCCAGCGCCAAATCTGTAGGGAATTAAAAGCCAAGAAACAGAGTGTAAAGGGTGAAATAAATCTTTATAAAAATAACCATTTAGGTTACATATTAAAACAGTATGTTTCCCAAATACTTGCTGCATAAGGCTGTCCGACCTAATGAGAAAAAACAATAACAGAAATAAAACTGGGTTCTTGTATGATAGACCTACGTCTACTTTTTACTTTTTAACTATTAATCATTCCATTTTCTTCAGATATCACAGTTCTTAAGGTCAACATTCAATATCCTGCTGCTCTACTTACTTACTCTACACAGTTCAAGCAGAGTGCTTTGATTGGACGAGAGCCATTGAGTGGTGAAATGGAGTATCAGTGTGTCTCAAATCACATATTTCTGTTAATATACAGTATCACAGTAAACTTAAATTCAGTAGAGAGCGCTGAATCATAGTGGGTTAGTATTGTCTCCAATCGCACACTGCAGTTTTGTACAAACAGGAAGTGAAAACTGTTTAACCACCTCTGTTTCGTCTTCCCCTCGTTTTTAAAAGCAGATGCCCAAAAGATGTTAGAATCAAAATTAAATGACTATTTTCACTCACTATTGAATTCATGTAACTTGTACTTCATATTCAATTTACATTTTTCCAATAGCTTTTTATACTTGAATTTACACATTATTTGCTTCAATAAAACAAACTTATTTTACCTTAACTGCCATTTTCTTGATTGAAATGTATTTGTGTTGCTAATAAAATGTTAGCATAGGGGCTAGCATTCTAACAGTCCAACAGCTGCTATGTCACCAATTTCGTTTTTGTGTGTTGGATTATTGATTGTCGTAAATATTGTGATTTTTGGTGAAAATTCAGTTAAAACTTAGGTAACACAGTCCTGGCAAGTAAGGGAGAGTCTCTCTTGATAACAGTTCTCTGTATACAGAGTCAGTTTAGTTGTGTAATATTGTATTTTTTAATAGAGTGGTAAGTTATTTGATTAGGAAGAAATTTTGTTTGTTATTTTAGCTATAATTCTGTGAGGTAATATCTTGTATTGACCAATAATAACAATTTTCTTACATTATTTATTCATGTATTTACAATTTCCTTTTATGCTTGTGTCAGCTTGGGAGTAAGAAGGAAGACGTCAACCTTTATGTTACGTTTGGTATCGCACTAGCTGGTCGTAACAAAGACTGGGGGTTCATCCAGGATTTGAACCCGGGACCTCTCATACCTGAAGCGAGGATTATACCCCTAACAGAGCACCAGAAGTGCACCGCATTCTAGAATACTTCGCCGTTTGAATGCAATATGCAGCATACTTCTGTACTACGTACATACTTGTGTAAGTAGTACAGAAGTATGCTGTTTGGGACACACTGTATGTTATCACAGAACTTTCCACTGTGTGTATCCCTCCACCTACAGCAGACAGTTTGTCCTGATTCTTGTACCTGTTACCGTCAAATCACTAAATGCACTCCTCATTGAACTGCTGCATGATATATTAAAGTTCTAATAAATCATCAAACTACAGCCAGATGTATTGTGTGCAATCATAAGCTGATTCTGAAACAAATTTTGAGTTGTAGGGCTTTAAACCACCATGGCATCAGCAGGAAAGCCTGTTTAATGTCCTTCCCCTGTTGTCACCAATGATATGAGTGAGCAGAAATATCCATGGACTTCCAGCGGACAGTCATGGTGTGCTGCTCCTGAATAAGCTATTTCACGTCAATGGTGTGAGCCATTTTCATTTTTTCTGCTTCTATTAAATACATCTCAGAAGAAAGACATGATCTTTACTCCATAGTGTTTGGCCACAGACACAACTACTGCTCTGTGTTAAAACATTAATGTTAAAACAAACCATAAACAATGTGGTTTTGTTCTGGGAAATCTATGGTTTGTTTTAACTATAAAAGTAATATCAGTAAAACAGATGCACATGTATCACCACCGATTGCTAAATTTGGCTTATTTGATTAAAGTCAAAATGGTACTAAAAATGAGGATCCGTCTGCGAGTTGAAAGAATCGACTCTTATTGCTGTGCTGAACCAAAAGATACGGATCACTATAAAGAGATTCAATTCCCATCACTGCTTGGTGGAATATTCCTTATTAACTGATGCTCTGTGAGTGTGTGTATGCACATGCACGTGTGTAAGACAGAGAAATGGAAACTCCACTGATACTGTATTAGTTACATACTGTCCTGACTTCACATGCGCAGAGTGAGCACCCAGATCATACAAGATCATCAAATCATACAGTATGAACTCACAGTAATAGTGAGTGTTTGAGTGGTTATTGTACGAGGTTAGGATGCATTTAAAATCTAAAGAAAGTTTGACTAATCTGTAAGCAGCACAGAAGCTAAAACCGTGTTACCCTTTATAATTCTGAGTAGCACAGTTTACCTCATCCAAAGATCTAAAGTTCAGATGTATTATCTGTTTTTGTAAAGCATCCTTGGGTTTCTTGAAAGGCGCTATAAAAATTCAAGATATTATTATTATATTATTATTATTATGTGATTATTGTATAAATCACAAGTACTTGGGAATCAGTAAATGGCTGCTGGCATAAGGACTAACGACCAACAGTCCTCCTGGTTCCTCTGAAACCCCCAGCAGCAGGGTGCTGTGTGAGCTGAAGTTTTCTGACTTTAAGACCAGACAAGAGACCATTACAAAAGTCCACCCAACTGGAAATGAAGGCATGAATGAGTTCCCCTTATATCTAGTCTGGACATAAAACCTCTGATTGCTGCTATCACTTTAAGATGATTGAATTATAGCCTTGACGTGGCCTCTGGAGCTCAGATTTTAAGTTTCTTAAAACAATGACATTTTAAACTTTGGCTTTAGAGCTCTGGCACAATTGAGCAAAAACCTCTTTGTCTTTCCTTCGAACTGAGGAAAACAATTTGGCTTTCTTGTGTGTTCTTGTGTTCTTGTGGACCTGCTTCAAACTACATAAAATGAAATTCACAGCTAATGTCATGGCCACATTACAAAAGTAGGAAAAATCTAATCACAGTCTGTATTAAATCAAAACCATTGGAGTATTGATTTAATCCTGGATACCAGAAAAATAAGAGCTTTTTTGATGAAATTAAAGGTTTTTTCAAATGAACTCAGCCTGTGTTGCCCCTTAAAGGAGAGAGTGATACAGTGCTATAGACGGGTACAGTCCATAGGCCAAAGATCAATGTTGGCTTTAATGTAAGCTATACAGAAAAAAATATGTTATTACAAATAATATAAATATATAATTTATACAAATTACACAAAAGTTTTTGATTGTTTGCTAGAAAGTAGGGCTGAACTATTTGTGACCCCCCCCCAGTACTGCAGAAGCAATTTAATGTGTGATCTTTTTCTAAGTTCATCTTATGTATTTCTTAACAAACACCAAATCATTCTATATTATAATAAACACAATATTTGTTAGACTAAAATAAGGTTGAACAATTTTGTAAAAAATATCCAATTGCAATTCATTTTGACTCATTGCAAATTTGATATCAATTGTTTTACTGAACAGAATAATGTTTGATAATAATGAAAGAAATATTGCTCCTTCTGGGATTTGAAAATTGCAGTAAAACATTTTGCAATTTAATCTACATTTTGATTAACTGCCCAGCCCTACTAGAAAGCACCATTTCTGAGGCTATTTTCTCTTCTGCATACTGCCTTATTGTCCTCTGATCAGCTATTTTGGTCACAGAGCCTTAGTGGGGTCAACTACCAGTTACTGGAGACAATAAATTATTTATACACTTATCTGCAGTAAAAAAAAAAAAATTTACAGTAAAATAAAAATTCATTACAGATCTTTAGTAAGGCTGGCCGTAGACTGTGTAAAATGACAAACAATATGGATATTCTATAGAGTGGAATACTTCAAAAATACCAAAATATCACTCCAACGGGTGTAATAACAGTCACTAATGGGGCAGGGCTTTGAACTGTAATTTTTGCACACAACTAATCAAACACAGCTTAGTATCTCACTATTTTCTATCTACCTGTCCCGCTGGAGTGGAAGTCTGCAGTCGTCGCACACCTTGACTCTTTAAGGCACAGACGCCCTCATCAGCAGTGTCTCCCTCAGAGATGGAGATGACATCAGGGCTGGAGTCGATCACTATGACCTCCTCAAAAAATGACGATGAGCTTTTAGGATTACTGTTCTGCTTCATCTGTTTCTGTTGGCTCTCTTTCTTCTTCTTCTTCTGCTTGAGATGTTGCTGTATTTTGCTCACATCAGGTGACTGTGGCCTGCTTCCTCCATTGGGTTCCTGTTCTCTATCTGCAGCCTTCATTCTGTCCTGGCCCTCAGCTTCCTCCCCTCTCTCCTCCTGCTCCTCCATGTTCCCGGCATTAGAGGAGTAGTGGAGCTGGCTGTAGAGATGGAACTCCAGCTCGCTGTTGACCTCTGACTCCTCAGAGTCGGCATCATCCTCTTGATAAAGGTCATCCTCCAACTCCTCTCGGCCCTGATAGGAACAGTACATTTCCCCAGTGCACACTCAGCAGACAAATGCACATGCACACAACTTTACAACACTCACACCTGGGGAGGCGGAGAGCTCAGAGGAAGAAGCCAGCTGCAGGGATAAAACATGAAAAATCCGGTTTAGATATAGTGATGGGATGTCTTTCCCGTTAATCAATTTTAAAAATCAAGCATGGTCAATATAATTTTGCTTTTTACCCTAAGCCTCTTTAATGTTAAAGTGAAAACATATTTCAACAAAGTAATGTCAATTAAACAAAAACATGTAAGGTATAATAAGTGGCTGCATAAGTATTCTCCCCCTTTAAAGTGACTGACCTAATTCAACACAGGTCCAGCCAACTGGTGTTCACAGTTTGACAATTAGTGAAATGGGGATCACCTGAGTGCAGTGAATGTGTCTCTAGTGATTGTAGTATAAAAACACCTGTACCTGGAAGGTCCAGTCATTGGTTAATCAGTATTCCTGGCTACCATAAAGACAAAAGAACACCCCAGGCAACTCAGAGAAAAGGTTATCAAAAAGTTTAAGTCAGGGGATAAATACAAAAAAAAAACACAGCAGAGAACATCCCCCAGAAGTCATTTAAATCCATCATCAAGAAAGGGAAAGAACATGCTACAGGTGTAAATCTGACTAAATCAGGTTGCCCTCACAAACTGAGTGACTGTGCAAGAACCGCACTCTGTAGGAGTTACAAGCTTCAGCAGAGAAGAGAGACTCTGCATACAACAGCTGTTTCCCAGGTTCTTCACCAATCAGCTTTATGGGAGAGTGGCAAAGAGAAAGTCTCTGTTGAAGAAAACTCCTCAGATCATGACAAGTTTTTCAAAAGGCATGTGGGAGACTCCATGGTCAAGACAAAGAAAGTTCTTTGGACTGATGGGACCAAATTGGTGCTTTTTGGCTATCATACAAGACGCTATGTTTGGTGGACACCAAACACTGCACATCACCACAAACACACCATCCCCATTGTGAAGCATGGTGGTGGCGGCATCATGCTGTTGGGATGCTTTTCGGCCAGCCCTGGATGGCCCATAAAGGTAGATGGTCAAATGAATGCGGGAAAATCTAAGAAAATCCTGGAGGACAGTCTTGTTCAATCCGCAAGATAAATAAGGCTTGGATATTTATTTTCAAGCAAGGCAATGACCCAAAGCATACAGCTACACAGAAATGGTTTAAAGACAAAAAGTGAATGTTCTGGAGGGGCTGAGTCAAAGCTCATACCTCCTCTAATAGAGAATTTGTGGCTGGACCTGAAAGGGCTGTTCATGTCTAATCCCTGTGCAACCTGACAGAGTTTGAGCAGTTTTGCAAAGAAGAATGTAGAAAGAAAGTAAAATTACAGTGTCCAGATGTGCAAGCCTGATTGGGACCTACCTCCACAAACTCAGTGCTGTGATTGCAGCCAAAAGTGCTTCTACTAAATACTCACTTGAAGGGGTTAAATATCTCTGCAGTCACGTATTTTACATTACATGTTTTTATTTAAATGATATTACTTTTAAGAAATCTGTTTTCACTTTGACATTAAAGACTTTTTTGGTAATGATTATGGTCCATAAAAACAATTTATTTTGACCATGATTGATTTATACAAATAAAAGAGTAAAACATCCAAGTGGGTAAATAATTTTTATAGGCACTGTATTATAGTCTTCACAAACCTTAAATATAAATCAGTAATTATATATTGTATCATGCATTTAATGTGAAGTAAAACATAATAATAAATTCATACATAATGAGCAAAAGTGGTACAATGATAATTAAACACAAATATTCCAGATTAAAAACTACCCACTTTAAATAATGTTGATTAAATATTATTTGCTTGTTGTCCAAACCATTACACACTTAATAAATCAACTAAACATTATTGTATTACCATTTGCTTTGATTAAAGGTGAGAAAGTAGGGGAAAATAATGATCAAAATTTTAAAAAGATATCCTACTGTCAAAAAGGATCTGTGACTAACAAATGTTTTCACATTTGATATATCAGGTGATTATTTTTTACAGTAATTGTTGGTCAGAGTTTATCCATGATGTGTTCGGATTGTATCTTATTTGGGCTGTACATAGCACAAGATGTTTGAAAAGATAAAGTACTTTCAACAACAAATCTGTAATTTTTTGACAATTTCTGGGTCATGTAACTGAGTCATTAGTTGAGACACTGAAATACATACATGCATAATCCAAAGTTGCAGCCCAGACTTACAAATATAACTAAACTTTAATATTATAAGAGTATAGCCTGATTTTGACATTAAAAAATGTGACCGCTCTGCCGCAGCTGACATTAAGACAACTTCTTCTCTACTTCTTCTTCTTTATACTTCTTGAGAGATTTGTTTAGAGAAGTCTATCCCTTTTGAGTTCTTCAACTACTAAATGATTATTTTAACAGACATATAATTAGGGGGCCCAATCTGAGTGCTAGTTGCTGTAAATCAACGTCCAAAAAAACTCTATAAAAAGCACAGTAGATTTCAAATTTTCAAAATCGGTTTGTTCTCTCTCTCACAGACACAGACATAAACACACCCACACACAGGACAGAGAAGGTGCACTGGCCCATTGCTCTGTCCAGTCCTGCGTGTCTGTGCCATGATGGCTGGAGATGATTGGCTCCCAGACCGCACACACCGCAGAAACGCCACGCTACACGGTCACAAGCCGGCCGCCAGGGATTAAAGGGACAGAAAGAAGAGTCTTGCCGGCTGGTGGCGGAGAGCGACAGTTTTGAAGTTTAGCGGTGCACAGAGACCTGGAGCTGACAAATGACTGGCTGTGTTTTACACTGGTGGATATAGGAGTACTTAAAGCCCCAGTGCAGACATGGTCCACCAGCACAGGTGTGTTCACTTAATCCACCAATCAAAGCTCAGCTCAGGACTGTATGGGTGTATGTATATATAATATATAATATATAATATATATATATATATATATATATATATATGAACTATTTATGAACTCTATACTAGTGATTTAGAAATGACTGTCCTGTTAGCTTTGTTTCTGCTGCAAAAACATTATGACTTTATTATGCTTTTCTTACAGGAAATACTTTGATACTTCACAAAAACAATTTCACATGCATATTACCAAATTACCATTAAGCTTTACCAGTGTTGAGGTACTGTTGCTGTGCTCATTTGCTCACTCTCAACTTATTTGAACACTTGAATACCTCAAAACCACTGTTTAAGGGACTCTTTGCTGATATTTAACTTTGTCTCTACACAAAAACAATTCGGTTATAGTCTGTAAAAATGCACAGTTGTTGCCACAGTGTTTTCTGGCTGCAGCTTGGAAGAGCTGTATATCTTTAGTAACTAAAGCTAATATTTGATGTAGTTGGAGGCTAGGGATGGGAATCGAAATCCAGTACCAACATAGTACCGATACCAAAGCCTCCAATACCTGCAGCCAGTTCCAAACTACAAGCCCGATTTCAGAGCTTCATTTCGGTACCTAGCCAACCCATGCAATCACTGCCACTCCAAAGTAAAGGCATGAAATGTTATGCAATGAAGTTACAACTCTTTCCTTTACTTCTATGTTCACTTTACATCCTATTTCTGAATCAGTTATGATACTGAGACAGCTTTTATTCAGCTGCTGACTTTCAAAACTTTTTTCCTCTTAAAAGTATCAGTTAAGGAACCTTTTAAGCATGGCAACTTTAAAAAAAGTATTGATTTAGCAATGGTATCAGAAAAAAAACCAAACAATACCCAACACTGCTGGTGACTCAGAAAAACTAGAGGTTATTCCTGTTATGATTTCTACCTTTAACTTTTTTTGAGTAACAGCCAAATCAGCAACGATACATACACAACAAACAGCAAAATAACACCCTGACATGCACAAGTGATATAACACAATGGGATTTGTATAAAACAGTTTTTGATAAGAAATTCAGCTGTATTTATCACAGCCAGAGTACAATAAAGTAAACATTTGTCGATAAAGGCCAAGATTTTTTCTGTACAATGCATCCTGGTACATGAAGTCACTGACTAATGAAATCTGTGGGCCAAAAAACTTTAACATTTCTGCTACAACACAAGCAGGGGCATTTAACACCTCAACATTTACTATTTACTGTTATTGGTGGCCTATACACAAACAAAAGTTCCCTTCAATGTTATTATTTGCACTTTTTCTCAAACAAAACTTACAAAAAAACAATAACCTTCCCTTTATTAAATCACTTCAGCTCAGAAAAAATATAAAACAATTCTATATTAAGTTGGCTAAATGATGTGATTGCATTTAATCTCACCATCACCAGACCAATTTACAGAACGACAGATAATGTACACTGATCAAAGTTGCAGAAAAAGATGGAACACTAAATCTGGAAAATATGCCTAACTTTGTCTGTCTTTCAGGCTTCAGTGAGAGGGAAATGGAGATGGAGAAGATATTTTTAGATGGGAGATGTACTAAGTTGGCTGCATATACAACATAAACAATCACTCAAAGACTTTTAGTACCCTAAAGGAGCGAATATGATTTCTTTAGTTGGTGAAATGTACATCAGATACTAACAGAATGACATTTTTCATCAGCATTTCAGCTTTCCTGACATCTTTTACTATTGATGTTGACGCACTGTGGTCCATTGTGTTTTCATGACATTTCGATGCTCTACTTGAATTAAGCTTATAAATATGAAACAGGGCTCACTGATTACAATTTCTACAAGCTGTCGGCTGTCATCTGGTTTGCTAAAATGTCAGCGTGCTAAGTATCAATACACATTAGCTGTAGTTTAACGTGTTACAGTCTCTGCTAGCTCCATGCTAAAGAGCTAACAGGGCTGAGGCTCATGTTATATTTCTAGAGAGCTGCTGATCCGTTACTATAATTTATCATGTCCCATAAAACACAGGAACTCAAAAATTGTCACCTAGAAGCGATTTTATCCAGTAACCTGCATATGGCGACAGTCCCTGGTTAGCATGCGTCCCTCCTGTCTGTCCACGTGTTTATGAGCAGCGGAGCAGCCGGTAGGATGTAAACAATGGATCAATTCAGCCACAAACTCAAAGGAAAGATTTCAAATGCATAAAATTGGTGTCAGCTTTCTCAAAGCCACAGCATCACACGTTATGTTTTTCAACTGAGGCTTTGGCTTACCTGTATCCAACAAACAGGAGATGTTACAGGAGTTAGAACTGCTCCGCTGCTCCCAGTCAGAGGGAAACAGACTAAACACTTCCGGGTTTGTCTGAAAAAAAATGTTGGCCGAGTGTAACGTTTCACTGAGTGCACTAGGCTGAAGAGAGATGCCTTTGGGGACTTCTGTTGCACAGACTACCACGACGAAAGATGCTAGCATTTAAAATGTTCTAAGATAAGAATGGCAATTGCGGAGATATCGTTATATAATGTGTTAAATGAATCCAAACATTTAGCAGTCTAGTATTCAGGAATGAAAACGAACCAATTACTTTTACTCAACTTACTGTAATTGGGTAGGTTTTTTTTTGTTTAATTTTTTATAGACCCACTTGTATTTTTCGAGTAGTTTTTAAAATCATTCATTTTACTTTAAAATATATTTAGGAAAAGTAATGTGCTTTCTACATTTTAAAAAGCATCAAGTACTGAGTCAAAAAATATCACTCAAGGCCAAAACCAGGAGGTCCAAGCTTACTGTCAACGATATGAAACTGACTAGTAGTTTAGTTCTGATTACGTGACGATCAGTAGCAGACAGAGGGAGAACGTTTTCACATGTCATCCCCAAGCATGCTCTGCGTGAACAGACAGATATTTGTCTTTGTTTTGCTTGTGCAAAAACACTGTATTTTCATGAAATGTATTAATATTATGTACTCAAATATTTTAACATTTAGCCTATGTGAAAATATTTTCTTTCTGTATGGGCAGCTGTTGCATTTTACTTTAGCTTACAGCACACCTTAAAACAAACATTTTGTTTGGAGATTTATATTCACTTACTGTTACACATTAGGAAACATCATAGTCCACTATGAAAGCCCCATGGGTAGCCAAAAACCTGCTACTCAGTACTTTGATTTAAACTGTGAATTATATACTTTTTATTTCTCCTTCAGTAGATTTATAGACCTTCGCTTTTACTTCTTGCCCTCTTAAGTAAAGTTTAACCAAAGTAACTGTACTTTTACTTTGACAGTCCTATACTTTTTCCATCAACACGCAGACAAAAGTGACCACAAGGCAAGAACTACTTGTGCAATATTAAAGTCTGTAATATTTAAGATTGTTTGCTGTTTTTAGTATTGAATGGATCTTTCTCTATTATTAATTTATTAAGTATTTGTGACATAGCATAGAACCAGGCCTGCCACAGAACTGACAGGGTCTTGAAAAACCCAGAGAATTGGCTCTCCCCAGCTGTGATTTGTCGATGATATCAATACATGTGTGTTGGATTGGTATCATTGTTGTTAACAGTTACTTTATTTTGTTGCTGAAAAGTGTGTCAGGCTATTATTGGGTTTAGGTGGGCAAATTGTTTATTGTGCTGCCTTTTCACCCCTTTTGATCACTGTTTCTGCTTGTTTTGTCACAATTGTTTCCACATTAAACCCATTTTTGCCACTTTTGGCAATGTTTTGCTACTTTAAACGCTTTTCACTGCCTAAGCCGCACATTTTTGCCCCTTTTAACCCATTTTTGACATTTTTTAGCCGCTTTTCACAACTTTTGCTGCCTGTTTTTGCACCTTTTCCTTTTCTTGACCCCATTTGCTGCTCTAACCCATTTTTTTGCCTCTTTTAACTTAATGTCGCCACATTGATGCCTCTCTTTCACCACTTATTTCTGCTATTTTTTTGCCACTTTTAATACATTTTTGACCATTTTTGTCCTTTTTTTCTGCAATTATTTAATTATTCCCCTAAAGTCATTTAAATTCCTTTTACTTTATTTTCTGGTGTCCTGATGTTTGTGCATATCATGGCTTAGCTATGGAATCTGAAATTACGTCACTATTCGTCCTGCTGACAAAGGAGGTGCTGTGGTTGTTCTAGATTATCATCAACAAAAAATGCTTAAACATTTGAACAGCCCCACTTACAGGAAGTTGGAAAGGAATCCTTTGGATGAATTTAAACCTGAAATTGACAATTTACTGAAAGCTGCACTGGAATCAAAATTGATTATGGAAAAAGAATATGCCTATCTGACCACTGACCATCCAGTTACCCCCATCATCTACAGCCTTCCTTAGATTCACAAACACCCCACCGAACCCCCACTCAGGCCAGTAGTCTCAGGAAGAGGCTTAGTCACTGAACGACTATCAAAATATGTGGGCTTCTATTTTAAAGACTTTGTTGAAAATCTACTTATCTCGGAGTCACAAAGGATTTACTTAAATGTTTGAATGAGAACACGATATTGGCCTCGCTTGATGTTGAAAATTGATATGGCTGCATTCCCCACAATGGTGCTCTGGATGCCACTGCCTATTTCCTCCTTAACAGACTGTCATTTTCACCTTTACGCTGATATTATTTTACACTGCTCTGCTGATTCTGCCCACTTAACTTTAGATAAACTGCAATGTGTTTTTAACTGTCTTTAAAATGCTTTTATTACTCTTAAGATAATTCTTAATATAAGTAAAATGAAATTTATGATCTTCTCCAGAGCTAGGGATGTAGACTTTAACAGCCTTCAACTATCAACACCCAGTGGTAACAGTATTGAAAGTGTTTCAGTATATAAATATCTTGGTATTTGGCTGGATGAATCATTCGCATTTAAGCACCATATTGAGACTCTTACTAGTAAACTTAGGCAGAAACTTGGGTTTCTGTACAGACACAAATCAAACTTCCCTCCCGAGTGCAGGAAAAATTTAAATGAAGTTATTTTCTGTCTGTACTTGATTATGGTGACTTCCTCTGTAGACACGCTGCTGCTTCCACACTCAAACCTCTAGATTCTGTTCATCACTCTGCTCTTAGATCCTTATGACACTCATCACTGTGTTCTGTATGACAAAGTTGGTTGGTCCTCTCTGGCCCAAAGGCATGATAAACACTTGTATGTTTTTATCTATAAGTCCCTGATTGGATGTACACCTACTTACATAACATCTATGCTGAACTGGCCTATTGGACATTACAATACTCGCTCTACTGACTGTTTAATGCTGCAGGTCCCAAGAGTTTACTCTGAATTGGGTAAATCCGCGTTCAGCTACTGTGCTCCTATAATGTGGAACAACTTACAACAAAACCTGAGGATTGATACATTAGTTTCTCTTGGAAAATTTGAGATGATGACCTCAAATAATTTCACCACAATGTGTAATTGTTTTCATTGATCATACTCTCTTGTCTCTTTTTAACTTGTTCTAAAGGTGTCTGTTGTACTCAATATCATTGTAAATGAGGGAAACCTCAATGATTTTTGAGAATTAAATAAAGTTTAAATAAATTTTCTGTCCAAGAGAGAAGAAACACAAAATCCTCCAAACACCTTCCTATTAGAAGAGTTACATCTGGTACTGAGTCGCATCTATATACAATATGAATCCAACTGCTGGGACTGCAATGGGGACATTGCCATCTGTGGATGGTTTGGTTGTAGGGAAATGGGAAGAGACCGTTGTACATGACCCCAACAAAAACCTGTATCATTCAAAAATCAAACTGTATAAAAAGTACATTGATGACATTCTGCTGATTTGGGAGGGGTCACAGGGGGAACTGAATGACTTTGTTTCATATCTTAACAACAGTTCAAGTTTCCTGAAATTTACTTGTGAGGAGAGCACAGACAGAATTAACAATCTGGATTTAAGAATCCAAAAAGGCAATAATGGAGGTATTCACACTTCTGTCTGCAAGAAATGGAACATAATACAATTCTGCATGCTACTAGCAACCATCCCAGGCTTCTTAAGGATAATTTACCAACTGGATAGTTTTTAAGACTGAAACACAACTGTTCTGATGCTGACGATTTCCACTCTTATAAAACTATCATGGCAAATCGGTTTAAAGAGTGAGGCTACACATCTAAGTCCATTGAAAAAGCCATACAGATAGCTGATACCACCTACCACCTCTGATCTTTTGCTCACAAGCTTAAAACAAAGACTCCAGTCTGTGTGTGTTTCTCTACAGAGTATAATCACCGTGCTTCTCAAATAAAAGATGTGGTTAAGAGACAGTGGCATGTGTTAGAAGCAGAACCATCGTCGAAAGACATCTGTAAATCCCCTCCCCTCTTTTCATTCAGGAGAGCACCTACAATCAAGTCATGTCATGTACAGAAACGTCACTAGAAAGAAAAACACATGGCTGACAACAACATATAGATGTGGTAACTGTGGAAAGAAAATTCCGATCTGAGGCCTTATATTCTGTAAAATCACTCATGTTATCTATATGTTACTATGTCCTGTGGCTTAGCATACATTGGACAAACCAAATGACCTCTCAAGCAACAGATATCAGAGCACAAAACAGCAATCTGTACAGGTAACATGGACAGTGCAATTGACAAACATTATTATGAAGCAAATCATGGTTCACCCTCCTCATTAAAGTTCTATTGAATTGAGAAAATCACAATGCCCAGTAGAGGAGGAGACATCCTGAGGAAACTTACGCTGAGAGAAATGTTTTGGGTCCATACTCTCAATACAATGACACCAAATGGACTCAATGACTTCAGCTTAAAATGTTTCTTAAAGTAATATGATGTACAAGATATGTGTTTTGATGAATAATCCCAGCAGTGATTGAATTTGTTCTGTTTTTGTGTTGTGGAAGTTAACCTGGTTGTGATTTACTATCAGCTCCTGCAGATTTAACTATGACAAAAAAGGTGGTTGGTTCTTGTCTAGTTAGACACAGCCTCCAGCTTTTCACTACTTTTTTCCTTTCTTAACCCCTATTTGCTGCTCAAGCCCTTTTTTTTCTTGCCTCTTTTAACTTACTTTTGCCTCATTGGTGTTACTTTCACCACTTCTGACCACTTATTTCTGCTGTTTTTTTGCCCCTTTTAACCAAGTTTTGACCATTTTTGTCCTTTTTTTTCTGCAATCATTAAATTATTTCCCCCTTAAAGTAATTTAAATTCCTTTTTATTTTCTGGTGTCCTGATGTTTGTGCACATCATGGCTTAGCTATGAAACCTGACATTACTTTTCAAATGGTTTAGTTCAGTTTGCCCATCCACACTGTTAACATTACAAATAAAATGTAATTCTGTTTAAAGAAAAAAGGGCTACATTTTGAAAAGGCTATAGTCTATTGTACAACAGCATAAACAAATAAAATCCATTTTGTTGCTCTCAATAAGAGTGGTTATAATTCAGGTTGAAAATAAAATCTGGTTTTCACAGACTAACTTTACAATGAACAATGATTTTCCTGACCTCCATGGGCCCCTCATTTGGTTGGGTCCCATAGAGCTTTTTCTCTTTAGCCTTCATTATGGGTGGCCTTGCATACAGTACATACATTACATCATTTATATACATTACTTATACAAATAGCTAATTTCAGAAAAATAGTGCTTGTGAAATATTTGAGGATACATAATATTAGACTATACAAGAAACACAACTGGGATATTCAAGTGCCCCCCACCCATCCCATCCTTCACACCAAAGATGCACACAATATGATCAAAATATTTTTTGAAAATATTAATGATACACAGACAACCTCTGTACATCTTACCTGCATTTGTGGGAAAAAAAAAAGTTATTGTATTTTATTTATTTTAATTTATGCGTTCCCTTGGTGAGAGATGATGACGTTGAGCGGATGTGTGGAAAAAGCAGGAAAACACCTAAACACTGGTTGACACTCACCATAAAAAATAGACGGTATTGTGTGGTTCAGGAAAAAACATTGTCCTACATTACAGTTCATAACTACGTGTGTCACATTCACTTGGAAGTCATTAATAGTGTCACGCTAATTATAGCTGTTTACAGACCGGGTTACTTGGCTTATCGTTCCCTTGATGTCAATGAGATGATGAGAGGATGTTAACTGCCCATTCCAGCTACCAGGCTAACATAGTTTGGACATTATGTTGCCACATATGATGAAGGGGGGGAAGATGACGACGACTGTGGGAATGAGCTGTATAAATCCGGTAAGTGAATGTGTTAAACGGAGTTTAAACCAGTTTTGTTATGTTGTGCGTGTGGAGCTACCATGAGGTAGAAGAACATTACAGCTAGGGCCCCAAGGCGGCGCAGGGGTTAGCGCTGTTCCCTCACAGTAAGTGAGTGTGAGCGTGCCCGTTGTCTGTCCCCACAGGCCTGTCAGCCCTGTGATTGGCTGGCAACCACCCGTGACCTCCAACCGGACAAGCGATGTAGAAAATGGTCAAATACGTGGTAACCTGGTGCTAACATTAGCTATATACCGCTGTTGTTAAAGTACCGTCATAGAAATCTTCTATCCAACTTTATTAGATATTTCAGGCAGCGCTACTGCTTTTTAACACAGAGCAGAGTTGATATGGAAATTCAATTTGTAGGGCAGTTGTTAATTGTGTAGAGGATTTCATTTGTGCTATAGAAGCCTAACATCCTGAATGAATTGTGTTAAGTTTACCACAGTTAATAATGTCTGTTTAGGCTACTCAGAATGATCACCTGCAGATAGTTCAACTACTTTTACTTTTGGTTTATCACTTTTTGGCAATGTAATCTTATCTACCCCTGTTAAGGTTTTGAAAACTTTTGAGACATTTCAATACCACGAGCGTTAAATTATACAATCTACCATATTTGAATGATCCATTAAATTAAGAACTACTAAACCTAAAAAGTACAGAGCGAGAGGGAGAGCAAGGGTTATTCAGATTTGTAGGCAAGCAAATACTTAAATCTTTCAAGAGTCCTTACTGTCACATAAAGATGAGAAAATTGTGTTGATGTTGCTTACAGACAGAGGGATGCAGATATGTCAAAATTTCACAGATACATTGGCAACATTTCAATACAATTTTTGGAACTAAAGATAAGAAATCACATGTTTAAGACAGATATTTTTGTTGCTTTAACATCAAATATGTATTTGTAGTAGTATTGTAAGTTTAAAACTGATATCATGACAAACTGAAACCCTGTAGGCAGGGTTCCTGCTGATCCTTGAACAGTCTTTAAAGATCATAGATTGGACTTCTCATAAAATCTTTGGCCATAAAGCTTCTTAAAAGTCTTATTCTTACTTGTGAAAGGTCTTACATTTTAGAAGGCACTTTGACTAGGACATGTCTAATATTCAATTTGTAGTTACATTTAGGTTTTTTTAATCAGGTATATGCTTGTAGCATTTTATATTATTAATATCTCTGTACATTTTATTAATGGAAAAGAGGCACACAATGTGCCTGAAACAATTATGACCCAAAAATGTATCGCATCATTTACGGAAGCGGATCAGTGCCATTGTTGATGGAGAAAATAATTATGGGCAAGACGAGATTAAAGTCGATATGACGAGAATAAAGTTGAAATTTGAAATTGTGTTTCAACTTTATTCTCAAAATTTCGACTTTATTCTCGTTATTTGGACTTTAATCTCGATTTGTCCAAAATTATTTTCTCCTTCAAAAATGGCCCTAATCCTCTTCTGTATCATTTGACACTTCATTAGCAGTGCATTAAATTAGAGAATTCAACTCTGTATGGTGTACGAAGAAAACATATATGCTTTTCATTTTTGACTGTTTACTGCACAAAAAGTGATATTTTTTATCAGCTCAGGTCTTACAAAGGTCTAAATTTGATTTTTTTTTTTGTACTTGGGTTTTTAGGAAACTGGAAGGAGACCATGATGATAATCTAGTGCTTAATTCTTCACTCTACATTCAGTCAAACCAAATATTTACCAGAGTTTCACTCTAAGAGTTTGTGTGAAGACAGTTATATGTGCCTTATTTCTGCTTGTTAAGAGCAGAAAATAAGGACATCACAATCTCTTATTGCACCATCAGGTGCTCAGAAGCACATGCATCAATATCAGGATTGTATACAGTATATCTCTTTCGCTGTAACTTTTTTAATGTCTTAGTTTTTTGTCAGGGTTGTGACTATTTACCCTAAGACAAACTTTTAATTTTACAAATCATTATGCAAAAGAGAGAATGGGGTGCAGATGGCCTAAGTGTAGGTGGTGCCCCATGTCCACAGGCGGCCCTGGTTCAAGTCAAGCCTGTGGCTCCTTTACCGCATGTCTGTCCTCCAACTCTCTCATCCCTGTTTCTGAATCTAACCTTGGTCCTCCTCTCTAAAACAAAAGCACAAAAAGCCCCCAAAATATACCTTCAAAACAAAAGAGAAAGATGTTAGACCTAAGTGCTAGCAGACCAGATAGGGTCACCAAACTGATGTTACGTGGTTTTATGGCTCACAGTATTATCACAACTTTTACCTTCATCTCAGCCAGGATTTCACCCCTCTTTATTGTCTGCGTCTTTCGATTTTTGCTGTAACTGTTCAGCACGACAGGCCAGCCAACCTAGGATTTTGATCTCCCTCCATGTTTGAGTAGCCTAGTGTGTGCACTCAGAGGATTATAAAGAAGATAGATTAACTGCCCTTATGCATACAGTCTCCCATGTATTTAAAACAGTTAAGATCTGAAAATTGTCTAGTTTGTCGAAAGCCGTATCTGTCTGAAATTTCAGTATCCAGAAATGCCTACCAGCACTCGCAAAAAGTTTGAACCTTAGTAACAGAACTGGTCGACCTATGCTGTAATCCAAAACAGATAATGGCTGCGTGCATTGTACATGCTCACAGGATACCATTTGACTATTATTTTGAACATACTCTGATAATAAAATGTCATTATCAAAACTGAATTGTAAACCAGCTGTTTTACTTTGAAGGCCTGCTGGTATCTCTCAGTGCAGACAAAAGATCCATCCGGCTCTTCACTGTTGTTTCAAATGGACTATTGAGAGTCTGATGGATGTTGGGCGTGTTCACCTTTACCAATAAGACACAAATATTAACTATGCAATGCCAGAATATGCATTGGGTGTATGTGTGCATGGACCTGCAGGCTTTTGCTATTATTACATGTTGATGGAAATGTAAATCTATATGTAAATGTAATTCAACAGACTGACTATCGCCATCAGTCATATTTGTAACACGCAGAATGCAGCAAAATTATGCCATCCTGGCTCTCACGCAGACTGTGTAACATTAAAATCCAAACCCCAACCATCCCTTCAATATCATGAGAGTAATAATGAACTCTGTATATCCCACTATAGGCGTCACCGTCATAATAAAAGTGAGCAAAAGGCGTTCTGATAGGGAATCAGAGGGTGAATGCCATCTGATTCTTGAAATTTCTCCATGCGTGTCAACACAGGAAAGGCCATCACAGAGTTGGATTGTTCCCTTTTAAAGGTTAAAGGCTGCACCTCATGTCTCAACACTTTCACCTCTTATAGCTCATGTAGTCATCTTACACACACACAAACACATACACACACTTAATATCCTGCGTCTGTTTTGTTTTTGGGGAAGGGCCCTCTGCCTCCTCTGCTCCTCATATCTCTCCCTAAATTGGATGCAGGTTCGGGATGCCTCACTGCCTCGCTGAAATTGTGATGTGGCCGCCTGATTTCGACTTCCATGCATTCTCTGGTATTTATATTATTATTATTATTTTTTAAAAAAGGTTTGAGGAGGCTGGCTGAATGGAGGCATCTGGTTCAGCGGTTCATCTCGGAGTGTCTGGACCAATGGGGTGTTGAAGATGGATGGAGAGTCCAAGACAGGGATTTAAAGTCTCCCCATTTCCAATCATACATTCCAGAGGGATGGTTCTGCCTGATGAATGATCTATATTGAGGAGAAGGAGTTAAAAGAAGCATGTCATTGCTCTCATTTGATGCTGTGTGTTTGTGCTATGGAGGTTTCTACATCCATTTGGTGCTTGACGCTGCAGCCCACTTTCTGAATGGAAAGGTTTATCAGAACAGGATTCCTCTCAGTTATTGTGGTGTATTGGCAATATTCTGAAAAATGATGGTTATTTATGGACAAAATTAGTTGTTTAAAAAGCTTAAAATGACCCAACTGTGTCCTAAACAGTGTTTTCCTTGGATTTTGTCTGAGTGGTGAGACACTAAGGGAAGACTTTCCAGGAAGTGTTGTAAAAGTCATATGATGGATAGATATAGATTGATCTCTTTGTCATGAATAAACTCAGTATCCTTTTTGATATTTAACTCTAAAAATTAGTTTCATCCTCTAATATGAGAAAATTTTATGGTTCTCGTTGACATTTTTGACAAGATGAACATGTAGAAGGCATTTCTATAGCCAAATGAAGTACTTAGTTGTGAAAATGGTCAGCAAAATCATGAAAAAGAGAAAAAACAGTCAGTGGAAGCCTTAAGAAAAATGTATTAGTTGTCTGAGAACATGTCTGTGAACACTCAGACGTACATCCGAGCAGTAACTGGTTGCATCAGCTTGTTTCAGTTCTGTGAGCTCTGCTGAAAACAAATCTGCTTCCTTTTCTGCTGCTGCAGGCGTCCTTGTTACTGTATGTATGTAAATATAACCAGGCAGCCTGTATCAAAGCAGCCAGGCAGGAGGAATTCCATCTAAAAAAAAAAGAAAAAAAAAAGGACTCGCCCTGGATCAGCGCTTCTGAACAAAAATGGCTCCCATGCATCACCCATATGGGGCCCTCTGTGCAGGAGCCGCTCACTTACAAGTACAGCAGCCCAAAAAGTCCCTTCAGCAGAGTTTGTCTGTCACTGTAATACGGAGACGTTGTTTTATCACTTTTTAATCATATTAACACACTGAGGTGTTGTATTTTTATTCATTTAGATGGATATCACAGCATCAAATAGCTCAGCAGGATAAGAAAGTGATGGTGTATTAGAGGGATTCAGTGGATTCTGGAGTTAATATGCCAAGTAGAGCATGTAGTAATCAGCAGCGTACTCAGACTTACGCAGGAAGAAACAAATGATCAGACACAGCCGGAGGGGAGTGAGGATTTATCACAGGACCAGAATCTAAAATTCAGAGCAAAGGTAACCCAACATTTCTTTGCTTTATCAGGCAAATTGGTAGATTTTAGGAGGCTGTAGAACACACTGTATGATTGTGTCGACCCAAGAATGAACAAATAGTTTTCACACCACTAGCTTTGCCAGTGATTTATGACACATTGTTGGAAACGCTGCAGGATGTGCAGACTGCTGTTTATCTGCTTTAAGTTAAATTTCTTTTTTCTTTTTTTTTTTTAGATTTTTGCCTTTACAAGACAATAAACAGAAAAAATGAGGGATGCATGCGAATAAATGTTTGCCTATATCCAACATGCCAATGTATCCAAACTTATTTAAGTGAATACCAACGTAGATACAGATGTGTGCAGACTTTTTTTTTGTACTGCAAATAACAAAAAGTGTCGAGAGTCAAGCGGAGCTGGGAGAGGAGTTGGGAAGTAATCTGGTTGTTGTTTTACGTTTGGGGCTTCTTCAAAATATTACAGGCTCACAATGGGCCTCCTTGAGTGTGTAGTACCTTAGACGACTACATATACCTTATGCTACACTTGTATTTTTTTAATTGACCGCCAAGGCTGATACAGAAGTTATACTGCCAGTATGCATGACCCATATATCCAACATAATATCAGCAGAAATGTTCACATCTGCCAAAACTGATACTTCACTTATGAAGCTAATATATTGATATCAATATCATGCCAATGATGTTGTGCATCCCTACCAGAAAAGGCAGAAAATTTCCTTCAAGGACTCCCAAAATACAAGAGCTGACACAAATTGTGTAAAGGAAATTTTAAAAAATGCGTCTTTTACCAAGTCTGTTTTTCCATAAAGCTTTTTCTTTCATGTGAGATCGTGGCTAACACAGGCCTCAAGATTCTTCATCTTAGTCAGGGGAGATAGAAAATAATCGGTCAAGCTCCATGTATTTTCATACCCTGATTTTGATGCATATTGTTATACATGTGTTTTTTGTAGTGCAACATCTATACACAAACTAAGTCTAAATCAAAGCACGTTATAACCTCAGTGTAAAAAGTACATTAACTCTAATATTTTCCTTAAATTATGCTAGAATACACCGCAGTAATGAAAGTCCCCCTACTGATAAATATATTACATTGTACAGCTAAAATTTCATCTAATCGGCTAAATCCTAACCTTGAGTAAGAAACTAAGAGAGAGCGTTTGTCTCAGTTTAGCCTACATCATAGCTATGTTAACGTGTCATAAGACAGCATCAGATGATTGATTTTTGGAGGTGAAATTTAAGATAAAACAAGTCACAACTGACATGAAGCTTCAGTGGAGCTTGATGTCTCCTTATTGATGTAATTTGTGCTCCATTTTATTGGTTTAATTAAACTAGTACTTCCTGTCTGTTAAATATAGTCTGACAGTGCCATTTTCTCATATTAAATGAATACATGAATAGCAGGTATAGGTCATATCCCCCCACATACATCAGAGTCACTCCAAGAAACACCTTTTTGTGATCAACACTGTGTTCTCAGCAGGAAAGGACCGTGAGCGAGAGAACAAGCCTGACAACACCTTTTGAGACCAAACCGAGTGACTTGTGCCTATGGGGATTAAATTTGTGAACAGAAGCTCTATACACTCACACACACACACAAAGTCCCACATACACACCCCAAAGCCACACGATGCCACAACACCTCTCTCTCAGCTGTAAGTATAAAACCACATTGACAGGAGCCTTGTCCTCTCTTGTCCAACGGTCACGCTGAAATGTTTACCTTTACATACAAATGGCCTGGTGTCATGTTGTGTCACATAATGTTTCATGGACAAATAATGTGTCGCATTTCTCAATCCGCCCTACAGCCCCTTAAGCCCCCTTCTTCTTGGCTCTATAGTCACAGCAACACCCAGGCACCATGGCGGTAAAAAAAGGACCCTGTGTCACCACAGTGAAGTGCCACCCTGAATTAAATCCCAGGGATACAGAGGTGAGCACGATCAGCACCGCTGCTCTGCTCTCACACCAGAGACAAGCGTTATTAAACTGTTTTAGTGTAGGTTTTTTTTTGTCTTGGTGTACAAAACATGAGACCTAGTCGGATATAAAACGGCCCACCAAAAGCATAACGCTCCAGCCTCACAGACCAATTCTTAGAAGACAAGCATTTCAGTTAGGAATTATAGATTTATCCACACATGCTCCAAAATTTACACTGTGCTTCAAAATAAAAGCATCAGATTATGAGGCAGACAGATTAAGCAACGAAACGTGATTGCTGCAACAAAAATGGGACTGACACATGAGCAGAAAATCACTTATGGAAAGTATGGATATTAAAAACATTTGTTTACTGATGATTAAATATTTGTTCATTTGAGGAAAGCTATTTTTAAGTCTTTAGGCAAAGTAAATATGCATGAAACCCATACATGTTAAACTGATTCTACACATATTGGCTGTAAACAACACTGGATTGAACTTTTAGACTACAATAAATTGTTATAAAACACAATTTTTGTCATAAATATGCTGTAATTTTTTTATGTTTATGTGTTTTTTATGTTTATATATGTGTGTGTGTGGGTGTGTGTATACATTCAACAAGGAATATATTTAAAAAGGAAGAATATTAAAAGCACCATTCTTTAAGATTTTAGAGGTACTGTTGAAGAGAGAAATGAAAAAACAGTTTGTACGATATTTTACATGGTCACAATTTTGAGATACTTTCACTTCCTGCTCTTATTCATCTTTTAGGCATAGTTTCACCAAATTTCATGGCAGTTATGGCACTTTTACTCCATTGCATGTTTCTGATCATTCTTTTTGTGGAGGGTTTGTTTGGGGAAAAAAGGTACATGCTATTTTTTATGAGTGAATAAAAAGCTATGTTGATAAAAAGTACAAAAAATGTGGTCCATGTAAGAGCACTACATGGTTCAATTAAAGCACTAATAAAGTGCAGCATATGTCAGTGATGTAGCCAAACATTAGCATGATGGGTTCATATAGGCTAGCATAATTGAAGAGTTATTTGGAAAGACTCGTTATGATTTTTAACAGTACTCTGGTTAAGTATTTTGTCTTTCTGTTACTGTTTAAAAGAATTTATATCAGGATATTTCCCCCAGGGCTAGTTTACCTTCAAAAACCTAAAAAAGCAAGAATAAACGTAGTCCAAAATGCTCCCTTTCTCTCACGTTAATGCTGGCCTTTAAAGCCTTCCCCCTTTACTTCACCCTGAATGTAAGCGGTCATGGTCCAAGACTAAAGGCCTCAGAGAGGCACAGAGCAGCTCCTCCTGTGTTTACGTGTTTACTTATTGTTTCTAATCGTCCCTTTAGTTCTTCTCTCTCGCGCTTTAATGCGATTATTTCCGGTTCCGCTCGGTCAGAGTCGCGGGTCACCCAATCCAACCACGACCTCCCCTCACATTAATGACATTAATTAGCATGCTGGATGAAAAACAAACAACCTATAATTAATATCCAAACTCTGGTGCATTCTTTCAAGGCAAACCAAATAGGGAGCGACAACCTTAGGAGGCAAATAAAAGGCCAGCTTATTAGAATGATATCATGTGATGTACCATAATAATAATATCTGTCAATTAGCTTGTTTAATGTTGGGCTTCAATTTTTGACTAATTATACATATATTTTGATAAAGGCTTAAGTTTAAAAACTTGCAAAGGTAAGAAAAAACATACTTAATAGTGAAAAAAATATATTTTTATCATGCCATAGGGCGACTATTTGATTAAAAATGATTGAAAATACAATAAATATTTTGAAAATTGAAATACAAACGCAAACAGACACGATAGAAGTTATCTCAAGAGCCTGACTGTCACTTTAAAGTTAAGCATTTTTATACATTTGAAAAATATGGATCAAGTCCACCTTACATTGCTCTGAATTTTGCTCAAATTGTGTCAAATTTACACACCTGGATTTTTTGAAGTCCGTCTATCCCTTACTGTAAAGCTTACGAAGTTACCAAAATAAAAGCTTGTGTAAAAACTTTTTCTCATAATAGCTCAATACAGTCTTTCTTTACAGCTTTAATAACCTTAACATCATGCTGCCTGGTTGTGCATACAGAATCAACTTTGGGGCCTATAAGGGATTAAGACGAGCAGAGCCTACTGAGGATACAAGGCATTCCCCCTTAGGCAGTGGAGCAAAGACTGAGTCTAGACTGTTCCTTATACATCCAGCAATATAACTCACTGACAAGAGGACCTCTTTATTCTCCTTAGCTGTGTAATGAGTGAGTAGCCTACTGTTGGTTAAAATTGGCACTCTGTAGAATTTGTTACATATTTATTTATGTATATAGGGCGTATAATGACATCGACACAGTTCCACGTCCTTTTTGTGGTATATCACTTCATGTTACCATCAAAGTCGACGTGTGCATCATGACCAAACTCGGTCATAAATGATTTCCTCGTTAGAATTGTCCCCTAATGAATAAAAGTTAAACAGTTAGAGCTCTTATTTTGTTTCCCGTCCCCACAAACAAACATTAGCATCCTATTTATGTTCTGATGTCGTGGGCGCGAGCCGGAGGTCAGGGTCGGAGTGTTGCAGCGCGCGGCGACAAGCAGAGCTAAAGGGTCCCTGTCTCGTGCTTTGTTCCGCACGGAGTAAGTCTCGAGGCTGCGCGTGAACCCTGAGACCTGCAGCTGTCTGGAGGACAGAGGCGAAGGAGAAGTTTGAAAAATGGCTTATAGACTGACTGAAAATGTCTGCAGCTCTGTGGAGTTTTGGGCAGACCTAGAGGGAATTTATTTGTAAATCTTTTTTTTTTTTTTAGTGAGAGGAAAATGACAGACTGGTGAAGGGATTCACTGCAAAGCTGCTTCCTTTTCGCTTTACGCGGAGCGAGATTTCACGTCTCTTTTCCTTTATCATGATATTGCTTGGCGTGTTATAAACATATGGTTAAAAAACATATGGGATGAAGGAAAGTATTTTTTGGATTTTATCCTTAAAAGTAAAGCTTTGCCCTCCATCTCCAGACACAGGCCTGTTTGAAATTTGGCTGTAGACACTCTATTAGAATTCGTCTCTATCTTGTGCTTGACTCTGTCTATACTCTTTTGACTATATATTTAATTTTCTTGATGTTTATTTATTTTTTCGCCTCTCTTTTCATGTAAAAATGACTTTAGGCATCAACCAACACTGCTGTATGCCATCTGCACTGTTTTGGGGGAGTGTACTTTGATGAATCAGTGTAAAAAGAGGTTGAAACATTTTTTTTTTTTAACTTTGTTTTTGGATTCTTGTGTTTTTGTAAAATGTTATGGTCAGCCAAAAGATACCAGAGTTCACACAGAGCAGGTTCTCTATATTCAAGCAGACTGGAAACCCTCAGCAAGTCTGAATGGCTGTAAAAACCACGTCCCTCGTGAATATGTGCTTGCTTTAATAAAACGGAAGAGCCACAAAGAGCGCACATGTTCAGGAAACCTTGACTGTCATTGTTCCGCCACAGCACCAAGTTCTCGATGAGAAGTGAACAAAGCGTCGAATATCAGTATGAGTGGAAATTTTCAGTTGGCAAATTAATATTTAAATGAAATGTTCACAGGTGTATGTGTCTGCGAACAATGCGAGGCGAGCACCGGAACTATCCGTTTTGTTACAAACACTTTGCGCACAGTGAGCGCAGAGGGAAGGTGAAGACTTGATCTCAACAGCTGAGCGGTGAAGGTGAAGCTGTAGCTCAGTGTGCTGCACCTGCAGCAGTCTCCTCCGTGCGTAATGCGTAAAGTGCGCCCTGCGTAACAGGTGTATACAGGCAACGGAGGAGAGAAGTTTGGGGAGACTCGCGTGGAGGCTGCCTCAGAAGAGGATGAACGGACACGCGCGGAGTAAAGATGCCTTTTCCTCTTGTTTAGAAACAAAATTGCTAAAACTACACTGTCATCACGCATAAATGTTAACGATACCGCCTCGTGCACCCCACAGGAAATGAAACAAACATAAAAGAGGGGAAGAGTGGGGGGAGAGAGAGAGAGAGAGAGAGAGAGAGACAAGGGGGGGCGGGAAAGTTTAGTAAAGTGGAACTTGGTAACAGATGCGAGTGAGGGGGGCGCGGCCCTGCAGGGAAAGGGTGGAGGTTTGATGCTGTGTGTATGTCTGCATCAGCCGTGCGCGGGCGTGTGCACGCCAATGAATTTGTGTGTGTACGCTCGCGCAGGAAAAAGGACAGGACATGAGCGCACATCGAGAGAGCGGCTCTTTTTTACTCGGCGTGATCATTTCACGCTTCCCCCCGAAGCCTTTTTTCCACCTAAAGCGTTTAGTTGCAGCTGACTGAACACTTGCAGGGAGTGCGAGAGGGAGCGGAAGGGTCGAATTATTTCAGCCTACAAGTCGCCCCAAAAGTACTGTAGGACGAGAGAAAAAAAAAAAAAAAAAGAGGGGGAGAGGAAAACTGTGCCAAGGAGAGAGGGAGAGAGAGAGAGGGAGAGGTGGACACTGGAAAAAGTTTTTGTTCCTTTCCTTTTTCCTCCCGTCATCGCCTCCCCCTGTTCTTACCGGGCAACATGGATCAGGGGCCCAAGAGTCCTGTGCTGCGGCTGGGGAGAGCAGGTAGGGTCACACCCGTTCAGCTCAATGGAAATGAATACTTGTGTGTACAGATTTGTAGTATTCGTGGTGTTTATATGATTATATCTGCTTGCGTAAAACTTAAATACAAGTTTAGAAGTTTTTTTTTAACACATGAAAGTTTTTTAATGCTTCTTTTTAGATTTTTTTATGAGGATTCTTGAGTTTTTACAACTTCTACAAAGTTTTGTTAACTAATCCTCAGTGAGGACGTGGGCTATAGAAGCTCAGGGAGTTTTATCTTGTAAAGTGAACTTAAATCTCACTTTTGATTACTTTTGACTCCAAGTTTGTGGGCCACTGATGGAGTCAGGATTTTTAGCGGGCACTTTGACTTTGGAGTTTTTGCTGTCTGGTCTCTGCATAAATGATAATGTGGGTGGATCATTTTCCAACTTTATTTTAACACACATTTTTGCTGTTTTAAATGTTATTTCATGGTCAGATGAGCTGTTTCATTTTTTATTTTTTATTTATTTTTTAAGTTATAAAAGGGGCCAAACTTTTTGTGTGAATTGCTATCATGTTCTTCCTCAGATAAAAATGAATTTTATTACATTTGAGGACTTATCTTTTTTTTTTTTTTTTTTTTTTTAAGACTGTGGTGTGGCGTGGCAGACATTTGCGCTCTTGTCGTGTTTGCAGATCAGTGAGGACTGCTACTATGTGAAATCAGGATCATTTTTCTGCACTTTTTGGATCTCAGGTTGAAGCTGATTACTCTAAAGTAACCTTTAGAGTAATCAGTCCGTGCCTCCTTTCCTGCATGTCTGCATGACTTTATTCAACAGGTTCATCTGCTTTAGGCCTATTCATAAACCAGCGGGGTCTGGTACAGCGATGGATCAGGCCATCGACCTTGTTATGGCACCCAATGGTTATCACATCATTTCATATTGCTGCCTGCTGCGTCTGCATTGATAAAACGTCGTTTGTCATTAAGAAACGGTGGGCAGGTGATGCACTGAGCAAGAGCATTGTGCTTTGTGGTGATTCCCCCAGTTGCCTGGCTCTGGGGCTGTGGTTATGCAAGACGTAAAATCAATGTTAAAAATTTTCTTAATGCTTTGCGAGCTCTATAAAAATATTTCTAGAATGTTATTCGCACAATATAATCGTGTAGTAGTCGTTTTTCTTGTCGAACACGTTGTCTCATAATGAAAATACATCAGTCTGTGCCTGGCCTGCTATGTAAATTGCTTATCAAAGTAAGCCTATGCCTGTAAGACAAATAATGCCCTCTTTGCAGTCTTTTGTGGAGAGTGGGCCTTACCCTTGATATACTCTGAATACTGTTGGATTTGTGTCAATTGGATAATAACCCTTAGACCGCAGAGGAAATCAGAGTTTAAAGGAGGCCCTCCCCTGTTGGCTTGGGAAGTCTTCAGGGCCAGAGGCCTTCACCTACTGCCTCTCCATTTTACTCTCACTTTTAGAGACGTGCTCTGGTTACAAAGGAGCCACCGTGAGAATGAGCGTGGATCTAATGAGAGCCCCTCTCTTCCCGCCCCGCAGGTTGGTCGTGCGTAAAAGTGCGCAAAGGCAGAATCTTTCACTGAGCAGGGCCGCTCTTTCTATCTGTGCCTGACGAGATGTGGGGCAGTGGGGCTGGCGTTTAATTATTACTTTAATAAAGGGTGAAAAAAGACAGTTTTAATCATCTGTGATGTTATACGCGCGAAATTTAGTCTTTGGCCTCTGTATATTTTAAGATGGACTTCTAAAATAATCCAAATTTGGATTTCCTGGTGCGCACACGGTCAGATTTCTCACCGAATGGCACTATTTTGCTGCTCATGTTTCACCTTCTTTCAACACGTTCTGCTTATAACTCCTGACTGTTTCAGCCTCATATAATATATTCATTATTTATTCATATTTTGGATTTTTTTTCTGCCTCAAAGTCGTCACTATAAAGGCATTAGTATAACGTATGGGCCAAATACGCTCCCTAATGTTGCGTCAGTCGGCAGAGAGAGTGAAGAGGAGAGGGAGGGGAGAAAGAGAGAGATGACCTCACATGGCATATAGCCTACATTCGTTTTGACCTGAAGTGCCCCATCAGAACAGGAGAAGATCTGATGTTCTGACCAGCAGTGCCTCGTAATCCCACTGACACATGACAGACTGGCCTTTTACGCATCATCATCATCGATACAAATGATTACAAATTGATCCATGTGATTAGGCCTGAAAGAGGAGAAGGCAGCGAGTGTGATTTACCTGCCTGTGGGAAGTCTCTCCCCGGAGTCCATATGATTTATTGAATACTTTTTTACGACTTTTATATTTTATAAGCAAGTGCAGAGTTAAGAAGAGATACGGCAGCTTTCTCATTATGTTTACAGTCAGCGGGCGTGTAATAAACGAGCTGGTGGAGTTAACATGCGCTATTAATTTTTCATTGCTTTTCCGTTTCGAGGCTCGCACGCTAAAAAAGCAAAACAGCCGAAGCCTTTTTTTGTCATGGTGGATGGAGGGAAGGAAGAGGAAGAGGGAACACTTAGACAACAGCGATGCCTCCAATTTGCCTCCAAATGATTATCAGAACTCCACCACATTCTTACTAATGTTTAAAAAAGTCAACGCACCCTCTTCCCTCCCCCCTCTCATCCTCCCATTTTCCAAGGTAATGAAATATGGTAATGGATTTGGACCCCCGGATTAAAGTCGTCCTACCCTGATGGAAGTTTCCTCCAAAATTTCAACCCTAAAGCAACAACAATTTGTATACATGATTGATTGTGTTTGGAGTTTTTAATTGCTTATGTATTTAATTTGCAAATCGGAGAGACAAGGGCGACGACTGCAATTTACTTCTGTAGGGAAGAAAGCGCTCGTGTCGAAATCTCAATAAATAAAACAGACTGTGGGTGCGAAGGGAGAACGAGCTCAATCATGAGGATTTTTTTCTAAAAATAAAAAAAAGGACCTAAAATATGATGGCTTTGCGTTTCGGCTGGGGGGGTGGGTGCATAACTGGAGCCATCATGGGCCAAACTGGATACTCTCCTCTATCAGTGGTACTTATTTATTTATCTATTTATTTATGATGCCCAAAAAAGTTATATATAAATGGGGTTACATTTATTTCACATTGTGAGATTCGTATTAAAATAGCAGTTGGTTTTTCCTCTTTGTGTCTGTTCCAGCGGTGCCAGTCTTTTGTCCCGTGTCCCCACACTTCCCCTCTGTTAGTTCTATGAGGCCTGAGCTCAAGGCCCATGCCTTTATTTTTAACCTATTTCAGCCTATTTTTCTTCCACCTGATCTAAGTTAAATGGCTCATTTTTATTAGAAACAAAATCAATGTTGCTCTGTGTGCCAGATTTGTTTGAGGCCCTAATTTATGAATACTCAGGGAACAGATGTGAAATATGAATGAGGATTAGCGTGAATGTTTCAAGGTGTACTCCGGTGTTAGTGGATTAAAGAGCAGAGATACTGAATAAATGCAGATTTATGAAATCAGATTTGATGTTCAAGATAGAAAATGGAGTTTATTAGTAGCTTAAATCACAGACACAGAGAAAGGCCTTCCACGCTGCTTGCTGAGCACTGATTTGTGTTTATATTTAGGTCAGTTTGTGTCACATTAGCTGCACTGACCCTTTAAGTTCAAGTGCTGATGGTAAAGTTTCTGCATTGTGCTTTTGCGCGTGTGCATAGCTGTGCGCGTGCGTAAAGGCACTCTGTTCAAAGTTGGACGCCCCCTTGTGGTTCATCCTGTACACAGTCTCACCTTTGACGCTTTCGACAGAGTAAGACCCCCCAAAATAGCTCTGACATATGATTTAAAGCAGAAGACAAAGAAGATATGCGTCACCTTTAATGTGTGGGCGTCTGTGAGTGATCCACTTTATTACTTTTGGTTGTTTTGACAGGAGGCAGAAACCAATAAATCAAAGCGAGAAACCCAGAAATAAAAATCAGACACTGAATTAACTCTATAATATTATACATTGACCTTTACATGATCGGATGCATTGCCTTAAGGTACATCAAAGCTGTAAGTCCTCTGAGGATAAACCTGGAAATAGCCCATAGAATAAGATGGAAATTGTTGTAATTTTTCTTTCTTCTCGTGTCACTGTAATCACTCTCTTCCAAAGTTGTGTTAAGCAATGATATCTTTAATGGTGCTGATTAACAGGCATAAATCGCTGGTAATTGCTCTAAACGTTCGCGCACGTCTAAACAGCATGGATTTGAAATGATTAAATGTCTAGAAAAAAGGAAGAAGGGGAAATAACACTTTTTAATTTGGCTCATGCTTTAGGCTATTTGTGTGTTTAATATTACAGGGGCGAGGCTCAGATCTGCCCTCTGAAATCAGGTGGGACGAACATGTAATGAATCTCTCTCTCTCTCTGAGTTTAAATGCGGAGCTCGCCAATTGCATTTCATTAAAAAGCACGTCCGTTTGGATCCGCAATCAATTAGGTGATGAGTGGGAATACATGTTTCATATGCTGCTTTATCACTATTCTCCCCAAAGCGTAAGATTTATAACATTGTGGAGAAGGGGGGAAATTACACAGGAGCAATTGTTTTCATAACACTTAGGCCTACAAACTAAATGAATAATGCTTCCTGTTTAAAGGGGCAGTTCTCCCGAAGAGTTAGAATGTGTAAAGTCTGCTTAAGGAGTGAAAGTTTTAATTTCTCTTTTTTTTCTCCCCTTTTTTGATATGGACAGACTGTTCCTTCGTTTAAAAGCTTGCTGCAACCTAAGCCTCATTTTACTCAATTAATCATCCTTTTAATATTGACTTGAATAAATCGAGCGCAAACGCGTATAAAGGCATTAACTTTCTTACTTCGTTAATTGAAATTAAACATATCATCATCTCACTCCCCGAGCCTTCCGTCGCCTCATCAAGCCCCCCTATTGGTTGACGTGCAATGCACGCGGGGCGTTATTGGCCCACGGGACGAGTGCCAGCCAATCACCACGGTCCTCCTCTGGATTCTATCTGGGGGTTGGCAGTGACGTAGAGACAGCGCTCGTACCGTGATTGGCTAGCTCTGTTGAGAGTGACGGGCAGCTGGCCGGCGCGTGTAGGTTAGGGTTCCAGGGGGTTGGGAGCGCGGGCGCTGTCCGCACGAGAGCTGGTTCTGAAACGCCGCGTGCGCCACCGTGGACGCTGGGCGCAGGAAGTCTATCTCTGAATACTTAAAGAAACGTACTTCTGCTTTTTAATATTTGGCGTTTTTGGCACGACAGCAGAAAAAACTCTCTTTTGAATTCGGACAGGACTGTTTTATTTTCACAAGCGAAGAAAAGGCGCTTGAAAACTCAGACGTTATAAACCGGGGTCCAGTAGCTGCTACGCTCGTGCAGAGTCCTGGTCCACACTGAGGGGGGACGAAAAATCAGTGAGACCAAGAGCTTTGCTGCAAACAAACAGGATAACAACTCTTCCTCCAGCTTCAGCAGCTTTTACTCACGCCAGAGAGAGTTGTGTTTTTTTTTTATTTTTTCTGCTGATGAATGCTGTTCTGTAATTTTTTTGTTCGTTTCGTATTTTTGGCACGGACATGAGACTTCAAGATGTGAGCTGTCCTCCGCTCTCATGCGCTGTGTTGATGGAGATTACCAAGTGTTAATGTGAAAACAGCTGCCGAGGGCGGTTTCTGACAGGAAGAAATGTGCACGAAAGAACCTGGGAGAAACAAATCAGTGGATCTGTAGAGATTATTTTTACTTCCTGATTTTTTAAAAATTATTTTACAATTTTTTCAGCTAATTGAAAGGGGGGAGTTCAGCCCCCACTGGTGAAGTCGCAGTTTAGGGGTCACGACCAGCGGACCGAGAAGAAGAGAAAGGGAGGGAGGCTACTTTTTAAGCCTTTCGCTTTTTTTTTTCTCTGTAGAAGTTTGAATGTGTTTCTGTTGGACTGTGGGGACCTGGTGTAGACGACAAACCGAAGGAATGAGTTCTGTAGCAGTCGTTTCCCTCCACTGGTTTTGGGGACGCCAGCAGAGCCCCGGTGTGGTGTCCCGTCCCCACGAGGAGGGAGTCCGTCTCTGATTCACATTTTTGACGCCATTTCTTTTCCCCAATTCCACCTGAAAATCACACTTTTTATAAGCCTTTATTTTCATTAATTTTGCTTCAAAGTCAAACATTTCGTTTTTGTTAATTTTCGACTCCCTAGAAAAAAAATCCGACCCCCCTTATTTAAAGGAACTGTCTCTTTTTTCTGTTTCGGAGCTTTTGGTGTGTCAGTGAAGTGACCGGCTGAAACGGGGCGTCCGGTGGCTTTTTTAAACCCCTTGTATCGTGACTATCGGGGGTCCCCAGTCCCACTCTAGTGATGGAGATTCACTGTAAACACGACCCGTTTGCTGCAATGCACAGTAAGTTTACACGTTTATAATCCCCATATCTACATGAGTCCATCTGCCCTGAACTGAGACAACCCCCACATCATCACCAACTCTGTGTGCATATACAATAGCATAGAACAGCTGCAGCATACACAGAAAAAATGTCTACATATACCTTATTTCTTAAGTCCCCAACGAGGGCAGCGTTACGCTTTTTTGATATGTAATTGATTTGCATTAATTTTAACGCTCTAAAAGCTGCTGACTGCAAAAACTTGCTTTGCGAGTTAATAACCTCTTTCTGTGCTACTACCTATTATGGATAGCTAAATAAAGTTGATTTCTACATTCAGGTCAGTCTTGATATTTATAGTTTTGGTGCATGGAAAAGTTAAAACCAAAATCATCCTTTTTTCAGCCATCCTTCATCGTTTGTGCAACATTTACATTATTATCATCATTTTATTTTAAATCTATTTTTTAAAAGTCCCTTGTTAGCAAGTTGAAAATTAACTATAGTGATTTTTAAATTTTGAATACGTCGTCATTTATGGGAGTTTGCTGTATTTATTGTTTTCTGTGCACGCTGCTTTGTTGTGTTGCCCTCGTCGAGCGAAAGAGAAGGTGCAGGGGTCAGAGAGAGAGAGAGAGAGAGGGAGAGAGGTTAACAAAGCATGACTAAAAGCTGAACTTGATCCACAAACGCTGACAGCGTTTCTGCTCGTATAACATGGTTAGACGGACACACAGGTCCTATAAGATGCTAACAACAACTACGAGGTGAGACTTTGTTGACCCCTCCCTTGAAGGTCATGCAGGTTCAGCCTCTCAGGGTGCAGGTTGTTGCTCAAGGACACTCCAGCAGTGCGTGGTGCTTCATTAATGGAGGAACTCTTCACTGTCATGGCGGGCCTTGGTTTGCTGTCTCACTCATGTTAAACGGTTTAAATTTGATGTTTGAAAATAGCAGGCTTTCATGGCTGATAATTTAGGCAGCTATTTTCTCAAGAGTCCGATATGAAGGCCTTAAAACTAGCACATAAGTTGACGAAAACTTCATTTATTTTTTACTTTATGAAAGAAAAATATCTTCGTCGAGTCAAATATTTGTTAGCTTCCTAGCCTACTTATGCTCTCCCTCTGCCCTTAAACGCCTTAAAAGCGTGTAATAGATTATGCTTTGGGCCTATAGTCTATATTTTCCTGCAATTTGACCCCAGAGAATACAAAGTCTGTGACTGACACAGGTTCCCACGGTGAGTTTTCCTCCTCGAATAAAAAAAAAAAAAACTGCGCACACACACATATAGGCCTACACACATAAAACTAGAACGAATCCCGTTTCCTCTTCTTTCACGCCGTTCGACCAAAGCCAATGATCCGCGCTGCTGCCGGTAGCAGCGCAGCTAAAGTTATATATGTCAGAGAGCGGAGACGCTTTAAAACGATTACAAGTAAAAATGTCAGAGAGAGAGAGAGAGAGAGGGAGGGAGAGAGGTCGCGAGGAATCAACTGTGACGCGTGGAAATGTAGTTTTGAGAGTCACTGTGGATGTTCTCTGTGCCTCTTATTGCTAGCTTAACACTTTCATACACGTACATGTACGGTTAGTACGTCTGCAGTTTTTGTAGGTCAGATTTTTAAAAATTGTTTTAAATATATTTTTATCCCTTTTACGTTTTTATTCTTTAGTTTTTTAAACATATGCTGCATGTGCTCGCCTTAATGCTGCTATTCTAATCTATTTTTCACACAATGAACCCTGCCCCCCCTTTTTTTAAACTCTAGTCAAGTTTGCTCTTGACTTCTTTGTAACTGACCATCTCAGTGTTGTTTTGTAGTGTAACGTATATGACTTATAACTTTGATAACTCAGCCTTTTATTGCACCATTAGCAATAATATGTAGCCTATGGCCTGGGCCTGGCAGTGATGTTTTAAAAATGTATAGCAGATAATTGTGATGATAATGAGCTGAATTTCATAATCACATATTGTAATGGTAATGACAGCATGCTGAATATAAAACAGGCCGTGGCCTACCTTTAGTGATCCACTCATGAGATAGATAGCCTGAAGAAATATAAGAAACTAAAAACAGTTATAAAAGGGAATTGAAACCATGTTTCTGCAGGCTAAACAGCCCATTAAATCAAACTTTATCTACACCTGCAGTTGAAAAAAAGCAAAGAAATGTTTGCCTAATAATTTATACAGCTTTTCCCTTTAATGAAATATAAAACTTGGCTTCAGGAATGTGTGAGAATAAGGCTTCTTCCATTCTAAGATAACATTTTATAAATTTCACGCTTTATTAACAAGATTTCCTGGGTCCCCCTTCCCCTTTAAAATATAACTCTTTCACCTACCAAGGGAAAAATAACACTCCACATCCAAAACGCCTCCCTGCCTGCCACATCTCTCACATCTCTTCTCTGTTTGCTCAGGGAATGTGCTTCATCTGTATTCTCGCAGGCAACTTTCCAAACAGGTTTTCAGCCAAAAGTCATTTCTACTTCCCCTTTCTTTTTCTGTGCTTTTTTTTTTTTCTTTACGTGAGAAGAGAAGAGAACCGGTGGCATTTTGTTACGATATTTTCTTGTGCTTTATTTTTGAGTCGTCAGGCCGTGACGAGGCAGATGAGAGATGAAGAAAGAGAGAGAGACATAGAGGAGAAATGTAGCAGGAAAAGAGAGAGACACAGAGCCCTAATGGACCTTATTTTCTGGATGGAGGAGCTTGAATATATTCTGCTTTTTATCTCTGTCATTTTTCCTCTTGGATACAGTGAATCAATCAAACATTTAAGAAGGTGCAGGGCTCTTAAGTCAGCTCCTTTTAAAGTTAAATAAATAAAATACTATGAGGATGCATAATGAGCCCCGCTCCCTTGGCTGTCTGTCTCTCCGTCCCCTCTCTGACTCTGTGTCTGTAGGATGAAAATAAAACTGCTGCCTCTGCCAACAGTTTCCTCCTCTGCCTCTGGAGACTGTAGCTTCTGTTTTTTGACCCTTAATTTGGCAAAATCTTTGTATCTCATTTGCAACAAACCCTCCCTGAGCTAACGCTGATTGAATTTCTGGGAGCAAGTGGTTAATTTGTTTGGTCAGTGTGATGAATTACTGGACCTTTGTCCCTAAACTCACACAGCTGTAAGGAAACTCAGCTCCTGAAGTCTTCCAAATATGCTTTAAAGCCAAGAAACGGGATAGATCCCTCCCGGACTACTAAGACTATTTCTGTGTAAGATAAAGATAAAAACTGCAAGATTACAATAAAATGGAGTAAAGTCTTTAAAATGCAACTTATACAACAACATTCTCAGAGAATTATACCCCAGTTTCCGATAAACAAATGCCTTTATAGAATGTGTAAGTTATTGCGTTTGTGGCTATCAGTATTTATAGGCACAGAAAATAAATTTCCACACATAATCCCCATAAACCGTCCCAGAGAATGGTGAGAGTGCGGACGCCTAATGCCAACAGTAAATACACAGATAAGTGAATAAATAGTTATCTGGAAGGTTTTTGTAGGTCACAAGCCTTTCCTCTCCGTCTCTTTGCAAAGCAAGGGGTATTTCATGCCCCGACCCAGATAGGAGAGGTGAAAGGAACCATTTCATTTACTCTTATCTGAGAAAGAGGGGGGAGAGAGAGAGAGGTTGGGGTGTCTCGGCAGATACCTGTGCTGACTGAGAGGGGACGTAGGTTTCTATAAACGACCCTGCAAAAACTGTGTCTTTTATTCACAGAGAGGCTCCAGGACGTAATAAAGAGAGGAAGAGGCAATAATGCAGTGACACAACTACACAAAAACATTCACAGAGAGCGATGGAGAGTCTGGGAGTGGAGGACTTGAATTTGGCTCATGTAGGTCAGCGGGCGTCTGAAAATGTGCTTTCTCTGAGTGTCAGGACACAGTGGGACATTACAGTGTCAGGACTTTTCTGTGAAGTTGCAGGGATTAGCCACAGTCAGTTTTTCTTATTGATTTTTTATATGGATGCACATATACACAGGAATAGCTATGACAAAAGTTGAGTTTAAGGCCAGGTTGAGCTAAACTTCATATCCCAAATTCAAGACCTTTGCTGCACTTCATTTTTTTTTTATAAACTGTAAATGATTCCAAATATGTCAGGATAAAATTGAGTAACAGCAGTGGCAGAATGGGGTTTCCCAAATGAGTACTAACTTTACCTGAATATTAAACCTTGATATTATACTAGTAAAGATGAAACCTGAGTCCTAGATACCAAGTATCGGGTCAGTTTTTGTTTAAAACTAACAAAAATGGAAGTGAAGCAAATGCTTTTAAATTCAGACCTTGTGCAGGGGGCTTGCCTACAATGTTTGATGGACTAATTTCTCTCCTATACACCTGCTTGTGAAAAAGATGTATTTTTTAAGGATTATTTTGGTCTTTTTCTGCCCTTCATTAGACAGGACAGCTTCTCTTCACATCAAAATCCACCAACAAAAGGCTCATACACGGGAAAGCCATGTAATCATAACACACCAATGTCATCATAATTACAACAAATTTGTATTAAAGTACATGTAATCCAAAATGTTCTGCTTAAAAATAAACAGGTACATATGTAGTGAGGCTCCACTATTTGGCTTCCTCTCAATACTTTTTTCCACTCTAAAACCCTGATGAATTAGCTTCTTTAATCTGCGATTGCAATGACTGATATTTTTGCATTTAGGTGCATCAGACAAAACATATATACATATATATATATATTTTTTTTTACAATTGTTTAAGAAAAACATAATGTATTAAATTGCCTAAAACTCAAATCTCAGTGAGTGTGTTTCCTTGGCTACATTCAGACTGCAGGCCTTAATGCTCAATCCTGGCTGTTCACACTGCAATTCCAAAAGAACAGAATAATATGAAAGTGGCCCGAATCTGATTCGAAAAGATCACATTCAGCTGTTCACACTGTCAGAAAAAAAACTGATGTGAGTCACATATGAGCCAGTATAATCAGATTTGGGTCACTTAACTGCAGTTTTAAAGTAGACTTTAAAACATTATTTCATTACACCTAAATGAATGTCAAGTTAATCATCAACAGAACAGGAAAATGTGACTTATGTGTGTTCTAATGACATATCAATATAAACATAATTTTTCAAGACACTCAAGTAATTATTACCTGCTGCACTGGCCGTGTTCTCCATAATGGCTCTAGATTCATTAACATAAAGTTTTGCAATTCCATAAATTTAGTGCACTTCTTCCTCTGAAAACAGGTCAAGTTCCACATATGCTGCATCCCAATTTTTCAAAAGCACCTGCATTAGGCCCTACAGACTGCTGCTATGTCCACATTTGTCGGACTCCACTCCCCCAGTTCTCAGAGCTGTCTGTGATTTGTAGAGTTCAACTCTGATATGAAGCAGCTTCTGCAGGGTTATTTCCCCCTCTAGATGTTTAAAAGACGGTGTGTAAGCTCAGTGTTTGCTTTCCATGATGAAGTCATGTAGATTCGCTGCATTGCCCTTTAAATTCGCCTCTCCCACCATAGAAATACCTATAAAAAGTCTGAAAATGTAAGAACATGGTCATGAATTCAGCAGACGGCTTCTTCTTTACTTGAGTTATTTTGATGATGAGTGTAAAATACGTTTTAGGCAGCTGACTCGATTATTTTGTCTTTATTTTGCAGTTTATTTTGCAATTTACTAAACCGGGGTTCAGCCACATTTCATGGACGTTGCATTTAATAGGACTCTATATATTTCTGTCTTAAGTGAGGAGTGATTGCTTTTTTAAATGGCAGCATCTCCATAGAGTTTTCTCCAAGTAAAAAAAGTAATGTGGGGGTTTAAATCAGCTGTTTAGAAATAGCTCTGTTTGGTTTCACAGAAGGAGGCTTCATATTTCTGCATTCATGCAAGCAGAAGGAAAATCTGTGTGTGTTTATTTCCTCCTTTCACACTGGTGGAGGAGAGATGAGGACAGCGGGACAGGTTCAGGGGACAGCTTTGTGTTTGAGGGGGTATCCCTGCTAGGGAAATGTGTTTAAAATCTATTACCCCCACAGCTAGGATTAGTGTGTGTGTGCATGTGTGTGTGTTTCCCCTAAAGACGTAATCACTATGGTAATACAAAAGCCAATGGATTATGTGTTAGAAAAAAAATGTGGTTGATTTATAGTCTGCCTTTGGTGAGATATGTACATGTACAGTAAATACACACAGATGGGCTGAGAGCGAGAGAGCATGCTGCCAAAACTCTTCTTACTTCAGTTTGTGTCTCATGGTGTGTGCCACTGATGCTCACTGTACTGTCCATTCAGCTCTTAGCAGTGCTAAGCACCGTCTTCCTAAGGTGCCTTCATGTCTTTTGGCTCTGCTGGTTTCTGTCTTGTGGTGTGGATGTATTTCCCTTATACTGCTGACCCATCCACAGTCTGACCTGCCTCTCTTCTAGAGTATGCTGGGAGAAAATAACTAGCTTTGTAATCAGAAAAAAAGTGGAAGACATGATTACTTGTTTTCATCAGTGAAATGCTGGTTATTCTGTGGCTTCATCTTTGCCTCTTTAATATTTTTGTGTTTTTGGCTGCTGGTCGGACAGGACTAATGATGTGAAAACACCAATTTGGGACCATTTTTTTCAGACTTAAAAAGTATCACAGATGCATGAAAACTGTATCCTTCAAGTCTACACTGGATGTCTTTTTTTTTTTTTTTTTTTTTTTGCTTTGTTTCACAAACTGTTCTTTCTCCGTTGCTGCTGCTGCTGTTTGAAATTTGTCAGTCAAAAAATTGAAGTTTGAATTAACAAGCAAGCTGTTGTTTTTGCCTTATGCCTCCAGTAGTTAAAGAACAGGGGATTAAAGCATTTATAACAATCCTATGAATGACCTGGATTATGCAAACGTCCTGCTTGTCTTCTGCTCTGCTCGACTCTTGTGCATGCCAGTTTTTCATTTATTACTTCATGTACCCTCACCCCAGGGGTAATATTAGTTGTATATCCTCAGTAAGGGGCTAGGGCCAGGGTCAGGCTTTGGTCAATAATTAATTGAAATCCCTTCGTTTACTCCAGCTTACTCTGGCTTTGGTGAAAATGGTCAAAGTTTGCACTTTGTAAAAGTCGAAGGTGGAGAAATCAGTGAAAAAATCAGATGCGTTGGACTCGGTGAAATGACTTCAACAGTGTGGAATCCTGTTCCGCAATTTTAATATTTCTTAACAAAAATCATTAAAATACTAATATACAGGCAAAGAAAGAAATTAAAGCAGTCAAATCAAAGTTTTCTAAAGTCAAGGCACAGCTTTATGAAACAAAGACAGCATGGTGTTTTTGTTGAGGCCTGTTGTGCAGTTTTTGGATGACTTTTAGGCAGATAAGATGATAAAAATTGGATGATGTAATCCAGACTGGGCTGCATTTGCAAATACTAGTGGTTATGTTCCTGCAAAAATGACTTTAAAGAAAGCTTCCAAAAATATTTTTGCATGGTTTTGACTTTTGGTCAACCACCATCGACTAAAAAGATTGTTGAAGGATTTTTTTTGCAAGTTTGGTCCCTTATCAGATTCCCTCTCTCAGTGTGTCATTTTTGTAACCAGATCTAAAATCAGATCAGCCATGTTTGTCAGAAGAATCATGATGGTAACGTCAAAGAAGCAACTGTGATTTAAGATGTTCTTGTGACAATTTCCAGTTGTCTTTCCAAAAATCTTCTAAGAGGATATACCGGGCTTTTGACGCTTATAATTGAACAAAATTGAAACATTATTTCACAGATTTTTTTTGTGCTGCTTTTTATTTGTTGCACGTCTTGACAGGAACCGTATTTGTCTTCCAGAATTACTGCCTTGTCAGCCTTTATTTGGTCCATGTCATTTGAATAAGTTTATCTTTGTTTCATTCCATTACCTGTAACTTAATTAAATTTCTTCTCAGTCTTGAGCGAGGAGAAACCATCATATTTCTCCACCTCTCCCTCCCTCACTCACTCATCCTTGACCTTCTGTCTCTCCCCCTCGTAGGACATGGCGGAGTGAACCAGCTTGGAGGTGTGTTTGTAAACGGCAGGCCCCTCCCAGATGTTGTGCGACAGCGAATAGTAGAACTTGCCCACCAAGGGGTTCGGCCCTGCGACATCTCACGGCAGCTGCGAGTCAGCCACGGATGTGTCAGCAAGATACTGGGCAGGTAAACGGCATAAAAACTCCTTTAAGGTGCAGTAGTAAAAAGGTCAGAGACATTATGAAATCAGGGTTACTGAATTGGTTCAGTTTGCAAGCCATACTTGTTTTTTCTTAGATCACATTTTTAGGCCAAATCTGGCTTACTTTTGGATTTAATTTTTACACCGTTTTAGTGTTGGCTAAGCATCTGACAAGTCAGAGTATTGTCCATCTTGACATTTTTTTCTTTCCCGTCAGCACAAACTAGCAAATTTTTTGCCTTTGTATCCCATGTTTCTCTCACTTCCTTCTCTATTTTCTGCCTTTTTAAACCTTTTTTTTTTCTATATCATGTATTTCTTGTCTAACCTCTCTCAATATTTCTGTCTTTGCTCACCTTTCATTTCTCTCTCTGGCTTTTCAAAGCTAAAATTCAAGAGTAAATCCTTGCTCGTTCCGTCCCCCCGAGAAGAAAAGGGCACAAAAGGGAAAAGATTCATCACTTTTTGGAATTAGCATCAAAATGAAAGTGGCACCATATTTCTGTACCCCTAAAAAAAAGAGAAAAAAAGCGAGACAGAGGGGAGATGGAGAATGGAAGAAAGACAAGAACAAGGAACACAATCAGGCAAACGGCATGTTAAAGAAGAAGAAGAGCGCGGGGAGAAAGAATGAGAGACAGAGAGAGACCATTTGAGGGGACGGAGGGGAAGGATTAACCACAGCGACCCTCAGCTATATCAAAAAATGTGTTGCTCATTGTTCTCCCTTTGCCTCCCTCTCTCTCCTTCTGTCTTTCTCTCTCTACCTCTCTCTCCCCCCTGTCCTGGCCGTTCAACTCACTCAAGCGTTACGGTGTGTGGGGGGGGGGAGAAGAGGGGATCGAGGGATGGAAGGAGGGAGGGAGGGTTTGTTTTATCCTCTCCTCTCCGTCTCTGTGGTGCCAGCAGAACAAAAACACCAACTCTACCACTCTGCGTATGTTTGTGTGTATTGGCTCATCGTTGCGTGGATATCAATAACCACGCTCGTTTATTCACCAATGATTCAGCTGTGAATAATTTAAATAGTTTTCCATTTGGAAATAGATTGTTTTTCCTTTAGCTGTGTTTAGACTCCAGCTGTGAAAAGCCCAAAAACAGCACACACAAACTCACACTAACACACAAAGAGAAAGACAAGGAAATGCACATTTTACAGGAGCACACATCTTCACGGAAGGGATTACTCTACCGTACAGCGGTGGAGAGAGAGAGAGAGAGAGAGAGAGAGAGAGAGACAAACAGAGAGAGAGAGAGAGAGAGAGAGAGGGAGCAGCAGGTTTAAGACTGACTGACAGCTTGCATCCACACACAGCATCCCCCCTTTTCTGCAAGCTGTGGAGCACATTTGCTGTCCTCCCACCCCCTGCACGCCCCACTATGCCCCTTCTGCATGCAAATACATTCATGAAATAGCCATGGTGGACATGAAATGCCTGAATCTCAGTGTGCATGTGTGTATTTAGAGTGTGTGTGGATCAGTGCCACCCTCTTCTTACCTCTGTGTCACAATGCGAAGGAGAAACAACAGCCAGCACCACAGTCAGGCATCAGATTCAGTCAATAAGTTGACAGTGTGATGTGCGGTCTATTCCAACGACTTCACCATTTTGTGTAAGAAATATTGGCCTTCTGATGGTAAATTTTCACTTTCAGAAAAGCTTTGTTTGCTATTAGATTTTCTCCAAATATGGTATTATCATGTGCCGTTGCAGTGTATGTAGGTGTGCCCAGTCTGTTTAGAACTGCTCCAGTTTAAAACATAGGCTATAAAACTTGGGCGTATTGTCTCAGGAATGTCACACACTGGTTTCTGAAGAAGTGGTGCCTATTGGAATGCCATCTCCACCTTACTTTACATCAGTCTGACAGTAGACGAAGGGCTGGAGTCAAGGCAGGCCCAAAGCCTCCTGGAAAAAAGCTACAACATACCCACCTGTCGGTGAGCTTAGCCGCATCCCCATTTGTCCATGACTCCTAGTCTTGATGCTTTTAAAATGCATTAGTTACAAAAAAAAAAGTCCCACGTACAGATTATTTTATGGATGCAAATAAAGTTATTGAGACCAAAATGAAATTTAAGTCAAGGTCTTAGCACAGGGAGTTCGTTTTTTCATCCATATTTGCCAGTTTTTTGTTTGTTTGTTTTTTTCCTGGGGATTGACTGTTCAAAGTAGTGGCTGCAGCTCCCTTCTCTCTCTCTCTCTTGCATTGAAACCTCACTTTAAACATGCCATGGATATCAACTATTTAACATCATGGATGAAGGCTACAACTGGTTCTCACAGCCCTGTTACAAAGAGGCCGAACTGAAAAGATCTACCTTTCAAACTTGGCGCATCGTGGTGATACACAAGCTCATGCATATAACCTAAATATATGAAGGTCTCTGTCAGGATGGATATCTCCATTGTCTTCTCTGAAAGAGAAGACACTGGGTGAAAGAGCAACTGAATCATCTTCACTGCCTTTTTTTTGCAGTATGTGGCCATTTTACTCTGTTCTGCAAATTTTCACAATGAATAGAAAAATAAAAGCACTGGACTCTGTGCGCAAGATTTGAATGCCCAAATTTTTTTAATCAGTACACAGATAAAAAAAAAACGCATCCGAATATAATGGATTTAGTATGCTTAGTCCTTGAGGCTGTAACACGGCTGTTTCTTCTGTAAAAATTAACAATATAGAATGAGAACTAATGTGGATTCCTGAGCTTTTGCAGCTAGCTTCAAGTGGAAACTTTGGAAAACTAAAGTTTTTAGCATTTCCACATTGACATCACTTCTCCAACAATGTATGGGTTGCAGCTTAGTTTTTTATTATTATTATTATTAATATTTTTTACCAAAGTTTGAGGTTGACTTAACTGACTTAAAGCTCCAGCGCTCCTTTTAGACAAATGTATACCTGATATCTCTTTGTTTTGTAAGTGGTGTTTTTTAATTAAACATCTCTCCTTTGATAAATGTTTAACCCCTGTGGCATTTTCAGACGTTAAAATAACTACTAAGACATAAGGGATGCATGGATGCATCAGTTTAACATTGGTATCAGCAAATATCCACCATTAGCAAATAATGTGGGCATGAAGCAATGTCAGTGGCAGTTGTTCATCTGTTGTGTTGTATCAATTTAGTGCTGGCATTTAGCACACCTAAAATCTGCTTCAGAGATTTATTACTGGGCAGAAGATGTGACCAGCTGGTCATACACTTATTTGTACACTTTCATGGTCAAAGATGAGAGAAACTGTTGGCATTGTTGGAATGTTGCACCAAAAGAAGTGATGAAAAAAAAAAACATCAGCATTATTATCGCTCATCAGCTAAACTGTACTTTAAAACATTGGTGTCAGCGTCAACCCTGATGTTTACTCTTGGTGCATCCCTTACAGATGTTGACAGTCTCTATGCAAATAATTGCTTTTGTAGGTCATAGAAAGGCAAGAGTAAGAAGTTTGAACTGTTTCAAAACCAGCTGAAAATATCTCACAGGATTTTTTACCCAAAAAAAGCTCCATGGAGAATAGCACTTAAAAAGAAACACAGTTATCAAAACTAATACAAATACAAAATTTAGATTATTTCTAACGTATGCTGAAGTTGTCTTCATGATGCTAAATTATCACATACGTTTTCATACAGGATGAATTTTAAAGATTTCTTTTTGGGTTTTTGTGCCTTTATTTGACAGATAGGACAATAGCTGGGAGAGGAGCAGTTTAAACCCAAGTGTCCTACATTGAGGAAAACAGCCTCAGTATAGGGCACACAGACAGACACCACTAGGCAACAGCTGCCCATGTTTTTACATTTGTTTTAAGTCAGTCCAAATTATTTTTTGTTGTAACTTCTGTTTTCTATGTCAATGTGATTTTTTTTTTTTTTTTTTTTTTTTGCAGACAGTTAATTAGAGCAACTCGTTACATTCCCAGTATAATGTTTAACAGAAGCTTATGCAAGGGTTTAGCAGGCAGTCTTAGACAAATTGAGTAGTGATGAGTAAAGTATTTATTTTGTGATTTTTGATGAAAAAGAGAAGTAAAGGGAGTTTTAAGATATACTTTAACTCTAAAGAAATTACTCTTAATCCAGGAAAAGGTTAAGAAATGTGAAATGATTTGGGCTGTGGATTTTTACTAAACCATCTCCTCAGAACAGACAGAAGGGAGGGACAGCAGAACATTGACAGATCACATTTACATGTTTAATTTTTATGGGCAAATACAGTGTATTTCAGAACAGACTGAAACAAATCATATACCAGTCCTCAATGTAATGACAGAATGGCAGAAGACAGGCGGCTCATCTTATCCAGATCAGGTGTGAATGGAGGAGAGGGGAGTGGACGGGCCAGTGGGGAGGTTAAGTTGCTGTGTGAAGGTCATTCCTGCACTGGAGCGCCAGGAGGGAAAAGATTTGAGATTGGGTGGACCATGACACAGGATGGGTGAACTGAATAGTCAGCTGTACATCATGTGCTACTCTTCTTTTTTAGTCCCCTTTCAAGCTGCTGGCTTTACTTTAATAGGACAATGGATCGATATAGAAACAACAAGGCAGGGTATGTTTTTGATTTTTCTTGCCATTAATGATTACTCAAATTATCAACCTTTAAAAACCTTGTCTGCTAGTGTAGAGCCTGCAACACATCTACTAAATATAAGCATAGACCAGATGATGCCACATACCTTGAAACCAGGTAAACTTCTGATGTAAATATTTTGATGTAGGTGGGAAATAACTGCACAATTACAAGCAAACAATTAAAAGAGAGAATATTGGAAAGGATCTAATCTCAAGTCCTATTGCAGTCTTAGCCCATTACAGCTTGACTACTGGCTGGTCCAAAGTCCGTGTGTCCAAGCTCTAACTAAAAGCTTAATGAAATAATTAAATCAAAGCCTATTCTTAAAGATAAAAAGGGTGTTTTTTTCCCCTGGATCAAAGCTGAGATGATTTCACAGGGTGGCAGCCTGACAGTTAAAGACATAGACTCTCCAAAAGTAGCATGGGAGGCAGAGCAAAGTACCTGAAGCAGCCCTGGGTTGGGGAACAGTGTTCTAGAGGGGTAAGAGGCCGCCATGTGCTCTTTAGAATACAAGGATACCTGACCACTGAGGACCTCAGAGGGTAAAATGTGGATTTCACCATCTGTTATAGATTTTTTTTAAGGGAGCCAGTGCAGAAAAGTTTTTTACTGATAATGAGTAATTACATAAAATAGCTAATGATTAAAAATGCACAGATATGTTTCCCTCTCTTTTATTTTAACATATGATCTGCATGATTTATTTTCATATTTTGCAATTTTTTGTGGTGTCAGCATTTTTGATTCACATTTGGATCTTAAAAATATCAAAGTACTCATAATGGAACTATAAATAAGAGACTGAATACAAAGTAACATTACTGATACATTTATATTAAAACTACCAACCTACCAGACATACTGTAACTATTGGCTTGCCTCCTTATAACCAACACAAGCGTCTGTTTTCTTTGATCGACAGGTACTATGAAACGGGCAGCATTCGCCCCGGGGTAATCGGGGGATCCAAACCAAAGGTTGCTACTCCCAAAGTGGTCGACAAGATCGCAGATTACAAACGCCAAAACCCCACCATGTTTGCCTGGGAGATCCGGGACAGGCTCCTCGCTGAGAGAGTGTGTGACAACGACAGTGTCCCCAGTGTCAGCTCCATCAACAGGTACCACAGTCTGTGTAATCTGTGTGCGTGTTTCAGTGCCCACTTAGGTAGGTCGAACACAGAGCAATATAATACTGTGTGTTTGTGTGCTGTGGTGAAAAAAGAGAGAGAGAGAGAGAGAATGGTAAAGAGGCCCCAGTCTCCATATGTATGAAGTGGCTGCAGCTCAGTGGTTCAACACGATGGTACAATGACAACCCTTTCCCCTGAGCATAGAGCCAGAGAGAGGGAGGGATAGTGAAATAAGAGAGAGAAAGAGAGAGCAAAGGAGGCAGACAAAAGGGAGGGAAGGTGTGTGAGAGTACGGGAAGAAACAGACACAAAAGGAAAAGGAAAGAAAGGAAGAGGAAAGGAAATGAGAGGACAGGGGAGGAGAGGAAAAAGGGGAGGAAAGGGAAAGAAAGAGGAAGAAAAGGCTTGCATGAGCAGCCAAGCAGGAAGTGTGAGGCCCCTCTGCCATGTCAGCCTGCCTCAGCCACTTCACACACACATTCACACACACACAGTTTTGCTCCCACGATGGTCATGTTCTCTCTGTCACTCACAATCCTCTCACGCACACACAAACGACCTGCTTCACACACACTAATATCTCCTCTCGCCTCCTGCAGGATCATTCGGACAAAGGTTCAGCAGCAGCCGGGCCAAACAGGCTCAGCATCGGCTCACAACTTAGGTAGGTCGCTGCTTTAAAAATCCTGTTTCCAACTGTCAAAGCACTTTTACAGGAGAGACGATTTTGTGCAAGTCTCTCAGGAGCAAATCCAGCACGAAACGTATCGATATTCTGGAGCATGACTTACAGTGGAAAGACAAGGTGGGAAATTTTGTGTGCCACAGAGCTTTTCTTTGAAAGTCCTAAAGTTCATATTTAATCCTAAACTGCTTTAAAAGAACATTTTCAAACAGTGGGTGTTTATGGATAGTGTAAACAGAATAAAATGAGAAGGATTTCATGTAATAAGCAACCAGTCAGACTAAAACTTGGGACACTTTAGGACACATTGTAATTGGAAGATCTGTGCATCAATGGATGCATCATACACTATTTCTCACCTAGCTAACAATTTAGCAATAAAAGCACGGGTGTTATCCATGTAGTCAGGATGACTTAAATCAAAAAACCTGGATTATCATGAGTGGAAAGTGGACCACTGATATGAAAGCCCAATTTTAATTTGTGACAGCCGATGACCTTTGCATCACCAAGCCACATAGTTTTGAGAGCTTTTGCATTTATGCATTCTTAGATTAGTTCAAAATCCATCAACAATCTCACTCCTGAACTTCTTTCCACATGCAGTATGTTTAAAGGCAGCACAGTGAAAGTAACAAGAAGCATGGAGAATGGAAACTTCAGCTAAAATGTCACACATCTACACTTGGACAATCTGCTTCCTCCGCCAAGGGCTATAAACAATAGAACAAGTTCACAACTGGAAAAAGTTGATCACAGATCTAACATTTTTAACAACAAGGTTTGAGTGCTAGCTGAAAGAGAACAAGAGCAGTACTCATCTAAGATGGTTTTATTTGACATTTGAATGTGAATTTCAGGGATGCACCATATTATCATCCTGATATCAGTGTCGGCAGGTATAAGCTTACAAGGCAATTATTGGTATCCGCAGGTATCAAAATGTCTGCAGATATTCAAAGCTGATATTTTGGCTGTACATTTTTGCCATTTGTACTAATAGATTTGTAAAGTTATAGGCTGGACCAACAGACCTATGCCAGTTGAGGTCTTTTCTTTGTTCATTCTTAATCCTTAAACTTCAAAGTGTGTTTTAAGTACTCAAGATTACTCTTTGTTCATCCCTTTACATTTAACTGTGTTCAGAGGACTGAAGTTTTAGGTCTGAAATGCATATTTCAATATCATTGTCGGTATCGGGTTGAATTAATCTGTAAATATCATCATAGCAGTTATCAGTAAAAATCCACTATCGTGCATTTCTTATAAATTAGTTTATAGACTCTGTGTTTTTTATGTTGTGGTAAATGGCAAAGCAAGGCAATGTTGTTTATGGAACACCATTCATTCATACAAACAGTATGTCAAAGTGCTTTACAGAGCCAAGATAAGGTATTTAAAACACTGAGGGCGTCCAAAACATGACACAGTGGAAAAACAAGGCATCAAAATAAAAAACACATCATAACACAACATCAGAAATTGTTAAAATAATTTGTTAAAAATGTTAGATAATTATTTCTATTCATCAAATCATCAAAATTTATTAAGATAGCAAAAGGGGGTCATTTGCGTAGTCTAATACAGTATAAGATCAATAAAATGAATATAAATAGAATTAAGAGTTTTAAAAAAAGAAGAATAGAGGAGGTTTAACTGATGAGAATACAGCTGACAACCTCAGATTCTCTGATAGTTTGTACCCTGCTTGGTTCTGGTTCTGGGAACATGAGTAAACCTGTCCTAGATGACCTAAGAGGCTTGATGCCTCATAAGGATTAAAATGAAATTGGAAAGGCATTCTTGGCCAAGTCCATTTAGGGCTTTAAGTACTAAAAGCAGGAGTTAAAAACCGATTCTTTGACTCACAGGAAGCCAGAGTAGAGATCTGAGGACCTGTGAAATGCACTGATGAGGAATCTGGCTTATCTGATGGATATATGAATGTTACTATAGCTTCACATGCATACATTGTTGTTTGGCTTCATGTTATTGAGTGTGGTTCATTTTATGCTCACTGTTTACTCAAAGGCCTGACTAGGGAGACATTTGGACATTAGTAATAGCTATAAACTCTCTACAGCAGATGCTGTTTCATGTTCTATCTTGTAACTATGTTAAATTGCGTTGTTAAAGTAAAATTAAATGTAAATGATGCTGTCATCGAAGCAGGGCATGGATCATAAATATTTTTCTAACTGTACCAGTTCTTCTAAATTGTTGTTTGTTGCCGATTCCTGAATGAGTTTATGTTTAAAAGAAAAGAAAAATCATAACCATGCTGAGGCAATAACGGCCCTTTAATATACAGTTTTCTTTATAAAAGTATTTTGTATGAAAGTAACTTTCACTAGTGTAGTCTTAGGCTTTATTCTCTTATTATTTCAGTGTTTTGCCTTTGCTGCTGTTACTAAAACAGCAGTTTAACTGCCTTTTTTAAAAATCATTTTTAGTAAAGATCTATTTATCTGTGTTTTGTAAAGCAAATAACAAGTTAAATGCATGGATGTCAGAGTTAATAAGGAAAACAAGGCAGTCTTTTGTCAGGTTGAATTTATTATTTATTATGAAGTGATTTGTGCACAGTTATGAAAAGCAGAGGTACTCCAGATTAATCAGAATCAGAAAATTATCAGGATTCCTATCACATGTACCAGTCATGTTATTAGAAAGTAACTAAATTTACTAAATTTAAATATTTAAGAACATTATAAATTTTCATCCTTCAGATTAACAGTGTTTGTTTGTTCATGTGTAGTTTTTAATCATGTTACAAACTGAAGCAATAGAAATATAACAACTGTGACTGAAACATTATTTCCTTTCCTTCGATGAATATCTCAGAGTACAAATAAATATGAGAGCCTATCTCTCTTCCTCGCTCTGCCCTGCAGTGGATTGTGTCTCGGTGTCTCTCATATCTTCATAATCGCACATTGTCTATTAATCTAAATTAATTTCACACACACTGCGCCCTGACTCCTGCCTTTTACACACATTTAGCACGCACACACACGCTTACACACTGCGCATGCATACACACGTCGATGTACGGAGTCGCACACACTAACAGCACGCTGACAGATTACACAGATAAATGGGTCCCACTCCCAGGCGTAAAATTGAACATTTGGATTTGCAGAATAAAAGCGTTACGTTGTGATAAAAAAAAAGAGTGAAAAGAAAGAGAAAGGAAAATCAGATAATTGAAGTGCTAAATCAAGTGATGGGAAAAGGAGGGATCTGCATTCATTACAGTCGCTCTGTCGTTAGAGAACCAGGGACGGCTAGGAGGGACCTTCATCGCCTGCTTTATCTTTTCTCTTTTTTGTTTTTTTTATTCCCTTTGCGGTCTCGTCTTTCTGTGTTTGGGGGTCTGCTGGGAGAGAGGATTAGGATGTCTGTCTCCACACCTTTCTGTCCCTCCTGGGATACCGTACTGTCACTCAACCCTCACGTCCGCTTACAGGGGGCACAGATAAGGGACCAAGGAATGAGTGACTGTATGTTTCCGTGTTTGTGTGTATGTGTCGGGAGGTTGAAAAATCTGTGTGTTTGTGTGTGTGTCACTGAAGCGGTGACAAGTATGTTGCTGTGTCGCCCAGTGAGGAACTTGTCTCCTCCAGGGGGAAGATTAGAGGGAGAGACATGAGGAGCAAAACACAGACAGGCTTGTGTCCTTTGTGCTCTTTTTTTTTACAAGCTTTGATTTGGTGTGTGTGGCTGAGGAAAGTTTCACAAGATTTAAGTGCATCTTTGTTGGGTATAAGGAGAGAGAAGTGAGATTTACTACCATGGTTGTGAAGGTAATATAAGTAGTTGCATCGAGACGTTGGAAGAACAGATGGAAAAATAAGAGCCTGGATTTGAAGAAAAGATAGGGGCCAAAATGGCAAACATGGATTTGACTAAAGCTTATAAATGAGATCGAGAATAAGAAAGAAGCTTTTAAAAAACATCTGTTTGAGTGTCTTTCATGCTTTTATTCGAGTGGACAGTGGATTGAGTGGGAAATTGAGGAAAGAGTGGGCAATGACAAGTGAAGGGAAAATTCCTGAGAGTTTGAGCTTGGCCCGGGCGCCCCGCTTCGAGGACTCCAATCTGTGTTTACAGGGAACGCAACCAAACCACAAAGTCATGCTAATCCCAATGCTCCAGCTTGATTTTAGCAGAGTTTTTACTTGTATATTTACCTCCGCCAACGAGGTTATATGATCGGGAGGGTTTGTTTATTTGTTAGTTTGTTAACAACATAACTCAAACAGTTATGGATGGATTTTCATGAAATTTTCAGAAAATGTCAGAAATGGCATAAGGAAGAACTGACTCAATTTTGGGAGTGATCCAGATCACTGTCTGGATCCAGGAATTTTTTAAAGGATTCTGTACTATTGGGAGATAGGGCTATTGGCGGAGGACTGCACTCTCCGAGTGCTTTTCTAGTTAAATTTTTATCTTTCAAACTAACAAAAATGCTGAAGGAATATGGCTCATGGATCTTGGTCATCACCGTTTTAGAGTATTTTAGAGGTTTATAAATCTGTCTCTATCAACGAATGCTGATGCATAAGATTGACTGGACTTGAAGAATCATGCTGCACTCCAAACAGTTTTGGTGACTTATTTTGACTTTACATGGGATTTCTGACTGCTCATTTTACCCCATTTATTCCACATGGTTTTATTTATCACAATTTATTTCAGGATTTCTGTAGTAACTGTGAATATTTGTACCTTCTTAGAGCATTTTAAAATTTCATTATTACATTTTTAAAACGGTTTTTGTGTGATTCTGGATCTTTCCACAGCCTTAAACTGAGGGAAAATGACTTCAAGTTTGGAAACAGACCTGCTTTTTTCGTTAGATTGTAGATTTTAACATGTACTTAACCATGAAAAAGGAACTTGTTATGTACTGAAAAGGAAATAAGGGAACAGTAAAAAAGTAAATGTTCGATAACACAAGGTACAGATGGCTTTTCACTTGACTTCTCACAGCAGAAATTTTCATATGTGCCAAGAACGATAACTTTATTTTTAAGCTAATATCTGCCGATATTGTGCATCCCTTTAATACTGTTATACAACTACTCTTGTAGACACTTTAGAGCAGTGGTTCTCAGCTGCACAAATCCTGGGACCCACCAATCTCTTTATGACAATCATGACCAAAGTTTTCCAAAATTTTAAACAATGCATGTTCTGTAAAGGAATGGTAAATGGACTTGAGCTCTGTACGCTTTTCTAATCATCTGACCACACAAAGCCACAGGTCACACCTACCCATTTATACCTTTTCATGCTATTTACAGTCATGGACGAAAGAATTGGCACCCCTGGAATTTTTCCAGAAAATACACCATTTCACCCAGAAATTGTTGCAGTTACAAATGTTTTTGGTTTACATGTGTTTATTTCCTTTATGTGCATTAGAGCAACAGAAAAAATCTGGGCCGGACAAAATTGTTGGCACCCTTTTAAAACTGTGGGTAAATCATTTTTTTTTCCAAGCATGTGATGCTCATTAAAACTCACCTGTGGCAGTAACAGGTGCTGGCAATATAGAAATCACACCTGAAGCCAGTTAGAATGTTTAAAAGTTGACCCAACCTTTGTGTTGTGTGCCTGTGTGTGTCACACTAAGCATGGAGGAGAGAAAGAAGAGCTGAGAATTATCTGAGGACTTAATAAGCAAAATTGTGGAAAAATATGAACAATCTCAAGGCTACAAGACCATCTTCAGAGATCTTGAAATCCCTTTTTCCACTATGTTTACTATAAACAAGAAGTTTATAACCCATGGAACTGTGGCTAATCTCCCTGGACGTGGATGGAAGAGAAAATGGACAAAAGAATGCAACGCAGGATAGTTGGAATGGTGGATAAACATCCTCAGCCAACTTCCACACAAATTCAGGCTGTCCTGCAGACTCAGGGTGCAAAAGTGTCAGTTCAGACCATATGTTGTCATCTGAATGAGATGAAGCGCTATGGCAGGAGAACGAGGAGAACCCAACTGCTGATAAAGAGACATAAAAAAGCCAGACTGGAGTTTGCAAAAAGTAAGAACAAGTAAGCCTCAATCCTTCTGGGAGAACATTTTGTGGACAGACGAGCCTAAGGTAGAGCTTTTTGGAAAAGCACGTCATTCTACTGTTTACAGAAAACCTACAAAGAAAAGAACACAGTATCTACAGTCAAACATGGTGGAGGTTCAAAGATGTTTTGGGGTTATTTTGCTGCCTCTGGCACTGGTTGCCTTGACTGTGTGCAAGGAATCATGAAATCTGGAGACTATCAAAAAATTATGGTCTGCAATGTAGGGCCTAGTGTCAGAAAGCGTCAGAGGTCATGGGTGTTCCAGCAGGACAATGACCCCAAACATACCTCAAAAAGCACCAAGAAATGGTTGGAGACAAAGCGCTGGAGAGTTCTGAAGTGGCCAGCAACGAGTCCGGATCTAAATCCCATTGAACACCTATGGAGAGATCTTAAAACTGCTGTTGCAAGAAGCACCCTTCAAATCTGAGAGACCTGGAGCAGTTTGCAAAAGAAGAGTGGTCCAAAAATCCAGTTGAGAGGTGTAAGAAGCTTGTTGATGGTTGTAGGAAGAGATTAGTTTCAGTTACTTTTTCCCAAGGATGTGCAACCAAATATTAAGTTGAAGGTGCCAATAATTTTGTCCAAACAATCTTTGAGTTTTGTGTAAAATTATGTCAATTTTGTCCTTTTTCTTTGGTTTTCTTGTGTTGCTCCAATGCAGATAAAGGAAATAAACATGTGTATACCAAAATATTTGTATTTGCTACAATTTCTGGGAGAAATGGTGTATTTTCTGGAAAAATTCCAGGGGTACCAATACTTTTGTCCTTGACTGTAAGTGTCTTGTCAAAGGACACATCAACATGTGTTTGCAGGAGCTTGGGATTGAACCCACAATCCCCAGCACTGACTCTACCAACTGAGCCACAGACGCAGGGAAAACAATGCAGTTTGCCTCTTGGATGGAACAAAATGTATGACTGAAAAATGAGATGAGACAAAACTAACACCTATTTCTTGTCCATTTTGGCCAGTTTGCCAGAGATTTTGAGGAATTACATCAGTGTAACGGAAATGCAGCTCTGTTGTTGAAAGAAAATGAGAAAAATCTGATGAAATATTGAGAAAACATTTACATTTACCTATTATTGCAAAACACAGTTGAATAAAATGAAGGAAGCATGTCCACTAACAACTTCAGGAACACATCAAGTTTTTGCTACTTTCTTTTCTCCCAGAAATAAATTCAGGACCTGATGAAAACAGCTCTGGTACCCACTTTTGGGTCCTGACCCACCAGTTGAGGGCCGCTGCTTTAGAAAATACAGTGCTATTGAGCTCTTGTGAAGTTGTCGTTTGCCTCCAGAGCATTACAACAATGATAAGCCAAGAATGTATTTCCTGACATGAACTCATTGAAATCCTCTTAATCAGGCTGCACCAGACTGATAAGTCTTACATTCAACCCTAACCCTTATTAAACTAATTCTTGTAACTGATTAAAGGAGCAGGATCTTGCCAATACTTAGTTTGATTCAGATAAAACTATATATAAAGACAGAGGGCTCAATGAAATTTCAGAGACTCTGAGTGTAATCTTATCTTCTCAAAGAGCGTGAAGATGTCAAAATAAGTAGCTTGAGTCCTTCCCAAGGGTCACTCACAAATGATAAATTGTCGTGCTGCCTGTGGTCTCTCTGCAGCGACTTCTGTAGCTGTCACGCAAGTGTCAGCAGTGACCAGCGACTCAGCAGGCTCATCGTACTCCATCAGTGGCATTCTGGGTATCAGCTCAGCTGCTGATGTGGGCAAGAGGAAGAGGGACGATGGTGAGTACAAATATATGTCAGTGCATGTGACAAGAGTGTTTGTTTAACCTCTTCAGAGTTATTTTTTTTACCTTTTGAAGGCATTTCTATGTACATTTTACAAAAACAAAACATACATAAACACATTTTATGATGACGGACAGCCTTAGGAACATCTCCTTCACCCCAGATGGAAAGATCTCAGCTCAGGAGGATCGATGACAGGTGTGTGTGTTTGAGTGCAATGTGGGAGTTGTAAAGCAAACATCTTCATTGAGAAAGCTGTATTTGTTTACTATCAGAGCTTCACTGGAGAGCTACCTGAGAAGGCAGTTTATGCATGCACTATTGATCACACACACTGTCATACTGGATCAATGCAGCATGCATGTTAATAGAGGTTTACGCACATTTGGGGGTTCTCACTTACTGAACTGTAGTTATACCTTTGTGTTTGTGGGTGTGTGATGTGAGTACATGTGTGCATGTCAATGAGTGTGTGTGTGGCGGTGTCAGCAGCATTAAAAAGCCATCACACAGACAGACTCCTGCGGTAAATGAGACAGGACCAGATGTCGGAGCGAGGGGGGGTGACAGAACGCCACTGGGGGCTAGTTCTCTCTCTCTCTCTCTCTCTGTAACACACAAACATACACTCACACACACACGGATACAGTATGGGGTCTTTTTCCCCTATGTTGATAAATTTCCTAAACATTCTAGCAGGTACAGGAATGAATCCCAGGTGATCTTTTAGTGCCTGAAACTTGAGAAACTTGATAACCATTTTTCACCCTCCACAATCCGTTTATGATATGTATGCGTAAAGCCATTTTTAAGTCGACCAGAGTGATAATACAGTAAAATGTCATCAATACAGTAATGGTATAGCATAGTTGTAAGTAGGAAGCAAGATAGAAGCAAAGAAGGACAAGGATTTGGGGAAAATACACAGCTAAGACGGGACAAAACTACACACTTAAAATGATCTAGGCCAAGACTAAGAATCTTAGATAATTAGAAGAGTCTTTAAATCTCCTATGGGGAGTTTTAAGCTTGCTATAAAATGGCCTGAAATTGATATTGATACTTCTATATGAGCGACAAAAGCAACAAAAAAAAATCCATCATCAAAAAGAATGATTATTTCTACATTGGCATTTGTAATATCTTAAATCCTTGAAGGGGAGAGATTAGCAAAGGTCTTAATGTAAGTGATATATTTGACTAAAGAGAGTAGGATTAGTTTTATTGTTGAAAATCATGACCAGGACAAGATAAGCAGATACAAGATTTGCTTTGTCTACAGGGGGCGCCATATTGACACAAACTGAAATTTCCTCACAGGAGCTTTAACGATGGATTAATCTCATTAAGGTGTTCCTTTTGCTCTGGGTTCCTGCAGATCCTTGAAAATTCTTAAATAGTCTTAATTTGCACATTTGAATTTTAAGTCCTTAAAAAGTCCGGTGTTTCCTTTTACCAGTGAGAGGTTGTAATTTTTCGAAAGCACTTTGACTAATACAATTTAAACATCATCCTCCACAAATTATTGCATAAATAATGTCAGGGACTCAGGGAATTTTGTGTTGGATGCTTAAAATTCCTGGGGGAGGACCCCTAGCCCCCTCTCTGATAGCATCTGACTCACAGTGACAACATACACTCTGTACTTTCATAAACACCAGTCCACTTTTCTAACATCTAGGCTACCGGATTTCCCACTTAAAGGTCCATACCGCCCACCCTTATTTGAACAGGGTTTTCCCAATTAGTTTTAGTCTGCTTTTTAATAGTTTAATTGTCTAGAATCAGCTTAGAACACCCGCTACAATGTTATGATAAATATCAGTATACAGGATTTTGATGGAACAGAGGCATTAAATGTGACAGTAATGATCAAATTTGGGCATTTATTGCCAAATAGTTTTATTTTCCTTAAGCCGTTTAACATTTCCTTCCTGTTCATTAAATCAGACAGTTCAACTCTGGTCTGGTGTACCGAGATATCTCATTGGCCATTCAGTTTTGATCATTTACTTTGCAGAAAAGTGGTATTCATTTTTCCCATTGTTCATTCTGTCAGTTGCACTCACATGCCAGTATGTATCAGGGGTCTACGTTTCTTATTCAGCCATACTTCATTGAGAAAAAAAATAAACAATATGAGTAACGTTTAATTACCCAGATATATCCCCCGCTATTATGTGTTCTCTGATGTCGGTGTGAAAGACTGTGGGATTGAATCTGCAGCTGAAATAGAAGCTCTGTAATCTAATTAGCAGCATTATTGTTCACTTTGTTCTTTATGTGCATGACATCCTACGCCATGTGATACATGTGTGGTTTGTCTGTTGCTTCTTGCTAAAACTCAGCTGCATGTTTCTTAGTTCATATCAGAAATATTGTATCGCTTCACGTTTCACTGAAGCACCCAGGAAGCGTTGTGTCTCCGCTTTTTATCTGCAGTGTTTCCGTGGTGGAGGTCTGCGCGGTCGGCTCTGTGGTCTAATTAACAGCATTGCTAATCACAGCTTTTATTAGAGCAGCCCCCGCTGGATAATGACACACACACACAGCGAGGGGCGACAGGGGGAACAGCATGCATTGACATGGACAGACAAACACATATACACACAATGCACAGTAATGCAAGCTTCTTACAAACACACTCACACCAGTTTGAACACACACGCACCGAGGGAAGAAGACATGAATATACGTACATTTGTACAACAATACTGCCTTCTCTGGTTGTTTTTGTGCTTTTATCTATCTCCAACAACAGATGAACATTTAGGAACAAGACAAGGACAGTAAACTTCTGCATCTTTGTGACTTTTCTGTTCATGGCACATTAAACAAGATTTAATCATTTAAATAAGGAAACTTTTAAAACTTTATTTAACCTTTATTCAACATGGGAAAAAAGGAGATTAAAAAATTATATTTCAAGAGTATCCTGTATAAACAGGCAGAAGCACATGTAACAGAGTTTCATGCAGCCAGAAAAACAAATGTAAAACCCAAGAACGCATTGAAAGACAAGAAATAAGTAGAAACAGCATGTATTTGTCCAGACCAGCTAAAATTAGGAATATATCAGTAAGACATCTAAAGCCAGATGTGTCCGTCTCCAAGTCATTTAGCATCCTCTTAAAAGCATCCAGCAAGACCAGCTCATTCACTCTCAGGTCTTTTTGTAATACATTCCAAGTGAATTACAGCACTTTTTTCAATGTTTTTCTGACCTTTGAAATGGACAGTAAGAAAACATCTTAAGACTAAAAGTTTTAAGTTTCTGTGCCATCTGATCTACATCAGTCAGAAGACCGCTGTCATGGAGGAAGTAGACTGAAAATAGCCTTGCAAATAAGAACATGCAAAATAATGCAACAACCGGTAAAAGGGAGGCCGTTGTTTTTTAAGTGCACCTAAATCACCCCATGTCTTGATTATATCGCAGTGTGGATTTTCAAACAAATTGACTGTTGTAATTAAGCCCCCAGCCTGCTGTCAGTCCATTGATTAGAAAACAATCCCCAAATTTGAGCTGATTCTTCACATCTTCTCTAGGAGATTAGTACAAGTGCAAAGACATATTTTAAATATGGCTGAATCACATCCAATTTTTCTGACATCTTTTATCCTTGCATATAACATAGTCATTTTATTTTTGGTTACCTTGCACATTTAAACAGAGCAGAGTTGTTGAAATTTTAGTGCCACAACAATTGAGTTGTCTGTGATGAGTCTAAATTTCAGCTGTTAGATGGAGAATAACAAACTTTGCTGGTTGATACATACCAGCCTTTGTCAAAATTTATTTTTACAGGATTTAAAGATTTTTTATGTGAATTTTCTAAGATAATTAGTTATCCTGGCATAAATTATTGTATTTTTCTTTTTGCCTTTTTCCTGCAATCACAACACTGATTTTGGTGTCAGCGAATGCAAATGCTTACATCGGTACAGACTATAGCAGATGAGGACTAGTAGCTCCATGTCTGCCTCTCATCCATCCAGAATAGGGCAGCTGTGTGCATCATCCCATCGAAGATTTCCCATTAATTGTATGTAACAGTTGTTGAATAGGCCTCTTGTCCCATAACAACTCATTGTGTGTTTAATTTGGCAGTCATAAGGATGTAGGATATCATTTTTTATTCATGCATTTTGACTGAGGAGAGATTATTCAAAATTTCAAAGGGTGGGGTGCACAGATAGCCTAGTGGTCTACAGCCTTCAAATCTGGCCTATGGCCCTTTGCCACATGTCTCTCCTGTTTTCAGCTTTATCCACTGTCCTCCTCTATCTAATAAAGGCATGAAAAGCCCCAAAATAAATTTTTTTAAAAAATCAGGGGGTGCCTTGGTTAAAGATATTATGAAATGCTGATCTGTCTTGTATCTCCATCATTCATGGGTTTAAATTTTTCAATAAATCAGTGCTATTGGTCAGCCTTTAAGTCTGTCAGTAGGCTTACACACTTTAAACCAATTAAAGTAAAAGACTGTGACTAAACACTGTCACTAGATACACTTCAGTATAGGGATGAGTATCGAAAGATACCAACACATCCAATACCTACCAGACCGAATTATAATACAGGTATCAATACTTCATTTTGATACTCTGCCACCCCAAACAAAAGGCTGAAAATACGTATGGGTTGCGTGTGATTGATTTGTTAAGTTACACTGGTTTTCTTTTCTTATCCCACGTTTGACCATGTTCATATAAAGATATTTCTGCAAATCATTTATGATACCCAGGCAGCTTTTATTCTCCTGCTGACTTTTAACACTCTTTTTTCCCCTCAAAAGTATGGATTCTGGCACCGTTTAAAAAGTACCGATTTAGCACCGGTATCAGAAAATAACCCAAACGATACCCAACCCTACTTTAATAAGCTGAAACTCCATGTCTGTTCTTGCAGGTCCAAAACCTTGTAACTACATTTTAGCTCGTTTTGGGTAGAGTATTAATAATTAAATGGCATATGCTGATATCTATGTAGAAATGAAATGGCAAATTTGACAAGGCTTTAGCTTCAGCTTTATTGTCCCCCAAGGGAAATTTGCTTTTCTGCCAGATAAAACCAATAAACACGGAACACACAATCACACAAACTGAAATACATTAAAGGACAACTGAAGGGAAAAGCATCCTTTAAAGATTTCTGTTGTAATAGTAAAGTACATCATACTTTATAAGTGTAAGCAAGTAGGTAAGTTATCTTTGCCCACGGCATACCTAAGATCAATCCATAATCTCAGGGCACCATGTCCATATCCATGCAAAATAGCTGCTATTATGCTCAATAAAGTACATTCTGTTGTTGTGTTGTCATCGCTATAACATATGGTTGGATTGGCACACCTAGATTTGCCTCAAGGCACACCAGTGTGCCATGATGCCACACCATTTGAGATCCACTGCACTAGGTCGTTTTTTTTAGTTTTGTGCTCGCCATTGATTATTTTAAAAAATCATAATTATTTGTCATTAGGCTTCAACAGGAGCTATTTAGTATACTTGGAGGTGTTTTGTCATAGTGATATTACAGAATTTCTTAGAAGATCTTATAAAATTACATCATGTCAGGAGAACCATCATATTATCATGTATGCAGAAAACGTTGCTGCTCCTGCTCATAAGCATAGAAATGGCAGCTGTGCAAGTAATGGGAACACAGGAAGGCGGGATCATGCTAACGTGTTTTGTGCGAGTGTATATGTGTGTGCGTCAGCAGCAGGAGTGTGTGTCGGCGTAAAGCCCTTTGGTGACCTGTGCCCCCTGCCAAAGAGAGGGGAAGTGGGGGGTGACTGGGGGGCAGAGTGTCGATGAATGAGAGTGAATGGGAGAACTTGACTTGTGGGGCCAAAAGGGGACTATTGTATCTTAACCTATTCTCCTACACACACACTGTGTGGGTGTGGGTGTTATATGTGTGTGCGTGGATCCTACATTGAAAAGAAGTTCAGGAAAGGTGGGTTAAGGTAGCATATGTTTCTGTCTTTCAAAGCAAAAACTTAGTACTATGAAACAAAAAGTAGTTTTTGGGAGAGAAAAGCAAAGAAGAAATTTGTGGGATCTACCCAGTATGCCGAGCTGACCCCTCACCCCGTTGTGCATCCACTGTGACACGCAGCAGCTTAGCAGATAAAAGACGCTGCAAGCGAGCAAAAGATGGAGCACGGAGGAGAAGAGGGAGGAGAGCTCCGCCCTTCACCCTGAGTCTCTCTCTGTGCTTCCTGCCTCCTGAAAACTTTGATCTCTGGAGTTTACATGACTCACAAACACACACAGGCCGGGGCGGTGAGGTCAGACTGACGACCCTTGTCCCTGTCAGTATGATAATCTATGTCAAGTGCAAAAAGATGCGCACTGGTGGTGTCTTACTGCCTGCAGACAGACAGACCTCCACACATCCAAGCATGCAGTCACACATACACACAAACAGGTGCCAACTCATTGGATTTGGATTGGATTTAATAATTCAACTGTTCCTGGGCTTTTTTGAATAAATGGCAAGTGAGGCTGAGTCTGAGGGAGATGGTGATGGAGAGAGAGAGAAGGCGGAAGAGAGAGGAAAAAGGCAGAAAGGAGTGAACAATAAGGGCTCATTGTTTGTTTTGTTCTGCTCTGAAAAAGAGGGAAGAGAAGCGCTTCCCTTCTGAGACTGACTCACAGAGATAGAGGCAGCTGTGAGCATGTGTGTTAGTGTGAGTGTGTATCCAACAGTGAATAGGATTTAACCCGTCACGGCAATGAGTTTCTTTACCCATCCATGGATACAATGAGCCCAGCCGGATATCAAGCTACCCACCCACACTCACACAGACATAACACACACCTACACACACTGATACAGATAAATGGACAATATTGATTATCATAAATAAAAGCTTTGTTCTTACTGCTCCATTACAGGGAGGTTCTGTTGTCTCCTTCGTTCTCTGTCTGTCTCTGCTCCTTTGTGGTTCCTCCATGGTGACAGGTTGGGTCAGTCTTTCAGTGTGTGTTTGTGTGTGTAGGTGTGTACGAAGGAGAAAGCAAAAAAGCAATAAGCTGGCTGAAATGGTGCCATCAGAGCTACATGATTGATCAATTGAATTCCATCATGGGGACTGGCCGGTGGGATTAAATGGGTCGCCGTGGGTTACCAGGCTAAAGCATCATACCGGCTTTATCTCCCCCCTGATTGGTCTGTCACCAGAGACCTGGACCATACACTCAGTCTGCTCCCAGCATCTGTATATGAGCGTGTGTGAGCGACTATAGCAGAGAGAGATTAGGATCAAGCAGGGTGTTTGTGAGAGAGGGAGAAAGAGGTTTTGTGTACTGAAAAAGGTAAAGCGAGGTTTTTTGAGTTTTTAGCTCTGTGTGAGAGTGAGAGGCAGAGATACTTTCTCAAGATTAATGGTCTATGTGAAGTCTTTGAAATGAACTTCAAATCACGCCTTGTGCCTGTTCCACCTTCAGATCAAACGTTTTTACTCAGAAATTTCACTGAAGACATTAGTAATCAAGCTGGGAGTGTATCATCAGCAGGTTTGTGTTGTGTTATAAACAAAATGAATGGGCACAAATTTCCACAGAAACATTGAAACCTTGTGGAAAGCCTTCCAAGAGGTGGAAGCTGTTGCAGCTGCAAAAAAGGGGCTAACATCATATTAAAGTACGTGTATTTGAATACAGTGTTATTGAAGCCCCTGTTGGTGTAATGGTCCAATGGTCAGTTGGCCAAATACTTTTGTCCATATAGTCTAGCTCCATGAGGCCATTTGATGGACTACTGCCTTTGGAGAACCTGCCAAACTGTGAGGGAACCTGAGTTCTTCTAAGTGCTTCTTTTCTTTCTGTCTTTTTTATGCTTCTGGGCAGAAAATGTGAGGTATCCTCAGAATATCCACGCCAGTTTGAGGCTGGTTTAGCTGTAATGACTTATTTATGACCTTTGAAAGACATACAGATATGGACAGACCTTATCCATACTCTGCGTTCTTCCTCCATATTTCTGCTTGGATGCAGACCAAACTTTTAAATAGGCCCTTTTTTTTGGATCAGCTTTTAGTGAAAAAGGATCTGTATTTTCTGTTCAAATCGAAAAAATGTATACAAACTGTATACACATCTGAAGCTCCTTCCCTATCTCCACCTATCCATCATATCACCCCACACCCCACCCCACCCCCTGCTGTGGGACACACACACACAGTCCAGACACTCACACCAAACACAGAGTGACCCCCAGCACTAAAATAGGCTCTCAGGAGCAGTTCGGAGCAATGAATTGGCTCTATAGTGGGGGATTTTCACCCTCATCCCCTTTTTCTCTTTATCTTTCTCTCTCGTTCTCTCTTTCTAATCATTTGTGGGCCGCGACTCTTCACAGTTCTTATAATTGTCTCGTTCAGTCCCTCAGCCTTGCAATAACTGCAGGATACGAGAGCTCACAGTCTAATACTGATACCACAGCCATATATATTTGTGTGTCAGTGTGTGTATGGGTGTTACGACAAGAGAGACGGAGGAGCGCGCATATATGAGAGGCAGGAGTGTACTTTAGAGAGATCAAGAAGGAGAGACAGCGTATGCTCAGTAATGGATTGCATTTGTGTAGCGTTTTCTCAGAGTCTACGAATCTATGGAGTCACTCAGACCTAAATCAGCTCAGTGGGGTTCATTTCAGTCCATGCTTTACTCAAACTTCTCTCAACCTCTGCCTCAGGGTTTTTTCATCAACCAACACCTTTACTCCTCCATACTTTCTTTGTCTTCTCCTGGTTTCTCCCTCCGTTTCTCTCACCAAACTCACACTCCTCTCCCGTCTTCTCTGTGCAGGTTTGCAGGAGTCACCACTGGCCAACGGGCATGGCCACAGTGGGCGGGACTTCCTCAGGAAGCAGATGAGAGGGGAGCTGTTCTCGCCGCAGCAGATCGAGGTATTGGATCGCCTGTTTGAAAGACAGCCTCCCTGTCCAATCCAATCCAGCTCTGAGCTCTATGTGAGCCCTGACTCTGGCAAGGTAAGGGCGTGGCACTGTGCAGGCTCTGGGCTGAGGCTAAGTGTGGGCACAGGTCAGGGTCACTGAGACAGTAGGGTGCTGTCCAGAGTTACAAAGGCAGAGTGAAATACTGTCCCATTTCAGGTTACAAACACAGTATAACTTACAAGGCCATCTATCCACTTCTTTCTGTGTGAGACCTTTCCTACAGTCCTTAACCCTATTTGGATCATAGGCCATAAAAACATGGACCTAATATCAGTGACGTTTACATATGGTTCCATATTGTGTAAACCTATTTGCTGGTGAATTTTTGAATAAAACAGGCAGTAGGAGTAGATGGCTGGGGGAGTGACACCTGCAACGCCACTTCAGCACATTAAAATCCTGCATCTTTTGTTGAGTTGAAGTTGTGTTGTTAATAGGAAATTTAGAGCATTACTACTGTGAAACAATCAGAAACTGCTGTGTTTGTATTGGCCAACAGACAAGCAAGTATCAGCCCTAAAGAACAGAAAAAATAAATAAATTATGTAGATTTAAAGCTCCTGTGAGAAACTTTTAGTTTTAGCTTGTGCTGATCTTGGTGCCACCAGTGGACAAAAACAGTATATCTTATCTCTTTGCTGATTTTGTCCTATAAGTAGTACTTTAAGTAGTGTGGGGAAAAAAATCTTCCCCTGCTTTATTTTTACAATAAAGTCCATCATTTTAGACACAAAGGGATGAGTGGCTGCTGTGGCTAAAGTAGAAGAATTGTGAAAACAAAGTCTGGTGCCCTTGATACAGGGGGAAAAAGTTCTGACCAATAAAAAGAGAGGTGGTCAAAACATATCTGCCATTATAATAAAGGATTTAAAATTTTTCATGCTTTGAGTGACTGGTTTCCTCTTTTATTTTGGCCTGAATTCATAGCTCATTGAAAATCTTTGCTGATGTAAATGCAGCTGAAAATACAACTTTTAATATAAGTGTGTTTCATAGGAGCTTTGAGGAGCAGTGAAATAATGAGCTTAAACATCAGCATACAGAAAGCTTTGACTCACAAGATCTATAAGCATTCAGTGTAACTAAAAAATGTTGGGAGCAGTGTTTGTGCTCTATCTCTGCTTTCGTGTTAGATGACGTGCTTTTCTCTGCTGTTAGCTTAAAGCCTGTCCTGCCTGCTATGCCTTGCCATGCCATGCCAGTCTAGAAAATTAAGCCAAATGCATATCCAATTCAAACATTCTTAATTTTATTTAATGCATTGCATACTGACTGTTCTTTGTGCTTTGCCTTATTCTGTGATCTTTTAATGCCATCGTCATGCTGTGTGTCTCCGTCTGCCTGACACTCTGCTGTGAGTTGCTGTGCTCTGATAGATGTGATGGCTGCAGCAGAGACCCAGTCAGGCCTGCCCTATTGATGTTCCTATAATCTAGATACACTGCAGGGGTTAATGAGCATATTGACCCAGGTCTCATTATGACCTCACTTCCTGCGGCTTTGGGGGGAACAGGGATGGAGCTGTGTACATGCTGATGCATCTCAGGAATGTGCTGCATAAGTGTGTGAGGGAAAAAGATGCAAAAAACAAGAGTGAGAAAAGTCTGTCTGTGTGTCTTAATGTTGCATCTAAATTGACCTGCCGCCCTTTTCCTGCAGAAAGTTAATGTAATTCTGAGTGGAATGGACAGGTGTAAGCAGTACACTGAATCACAAAACAACAATGAGCTAGCATTTGTATTCTATTGGCCTTTTCTTCAGTATCCTCTAATTTGCGGCCCTCTCGTCAAATATTACGGAAATATTTTGCCAGTTTTGCAAAATGACACTTCTGTTCTCATAACCTTTAAATGTAACCCCAACTTCAGGTTTATTTATCAGATGAATGTCAAGGGCAAGAGGATGAACACGCTTAGGAGGAGTAGAAGTTTATGGAGTCACAAACAGGCTACAGCCTTAGACCTTTAGGGCACAGTTTGGCTTTTTAGCCCTTTCTCTTCCAGCTGACCGACATGGGAGTGGAGTGCCACAGGGTGAGAGGTCGACAGGGATTGGCTCTAGTAGCTCTATAGACTACGACTCAAGACTATAATACCCATGATTCATAGGTCAGTGTCCTCTCTGAGCCCGGTCAAGCCACTGGGGTCGGTGGATAGGAGGCTTTAGAACGTGGGTCGCCCTCAGGTCAAACCGGAGCCACATTGTGATTAAGAAGAGGAGCACACACACAAATCTACATCACTGTCTGTTGCTCTACCTCTGCTCCCTTCTCTCATCCTGTCTAGTCGACCCCCCCATCCTTTTTTTCTCCCAGCCTGCATTTCCCAGAGGGAATGATTGACAGTCATACCCTTAACGCTGACATACTGACAGCTACAGCTCAGCCTCTTTGGTATGTGTGCTGAGGTGTCATTGTGTGTTTGTGTGTGTGAGGTCAGGCTGCTGGGGTTATGGTCAAGGAGGGTCAGCGTGTGTTGTGGCTGACATTCCTAAATGAAGCCTTGGACCTGCTGTTGCTGGTGGTTCCTCTGCAGCTGTGAGTGCATGCTGGTGAAAGAGAGTGGCTTTGTGTTAATATTTGTGTGTTTAATTATAAACGGAAAGGAAAAAAGAACTCGGTGTGAAAGCAAAGGTGCTGCTGGCTCAATTTCAGATACCAATAGTATATTACAATGGTATACTAATATACTGTCATTTCTGTGGTTATTTCAAGCTTCTTATTATCTTTCTTCTTTCTTGCACTGAAACTCGAGCTTCATTCATTACTTCCTCTTTCTTTCTCACTGGTGCAGATAAAAAAAGTGAAATTGCTCACGTTCCTCACAAGTAAATCTTATTTTATCTGTCACTAGTTGTTCCTCTTCTATCCTGTTTGTCTCAGACCTTTTCTTTATCTCTCCACACTAACAAGCCATCCTTTTATCTCATCTCCCTCTCCTGCTTTTGTTCCCTCGCTCCCTGTAGTCTATTAAGTCCCACTATTAATTTGTGTGTGTGCGTGCTCCAACGTGTGTCTGCATGTGTGCCTGTCAGAGAGAGTTCATTTGAATTTCCCTTCAATCACTTCCTATTACCCAGGTGATAAATCAGCAGGGCTGATGGAGCCCCCACCCATCCCTGCTGCCCGCCCCGGGTCCAAATGCCCATCACAGCACCCAGCGGGCCTGCTACACTGAGTCATAGACAGAAGGAGGGAAATTTCTTGTCATTGTATCCAGCATGAAAAAGTCAAACTAAGTATAAAGTCGTTTGAGCCAAAAGACCTCGATGAACTTTTTTTTTTTTTTTTTTACCATTTATTCCAAAAAGTTGGTACGTTGTCTGCCTTTGATTTCCCCAAAACAATTAAATATCTCAGTTTCATCTTTTTGTTATTTCCAAATAGAGTTTTGACATTTTAAAAATCATCACGCTCAGTTGCCATTAACATTCTTCAAAGTAGAGTCAAAACAATTGTAATAGCACTACCTCCATTAGTGTCATCATGCAAAGGCTTACATCATTATTCTTTTGACACTCACAAAAAGACCAAACTCAATATTCTAAATAATTTGCAAGTGCAAAGTGGGCGTGGCTGCACTGCACTAATGGTTTTCTTTATAATGGACGTTTTTTTTTTAGGCTTTGTTCTGCCTGGAAATACTTACCAACTTCCCAAGCCCGGCTTTGTTAAACTGACAGCCCAAAACCAATTTCAGAATAGGTAAAAGTTTTTAACCTCTGAATTCATTTTTGAAATGGAAGGGATTTTCAGCAGTTGCAACCAAAACTGCCTCTGGATTCTTCAGTCCGTCAGAGTTATGAAACGCATGAGAAAGCAAAGACTGCTAAGCTGGTAAGCAATTTCACACATTCAATCAATAAAAAGTTCAATGAAATACATGTAACTGATGTGAGCAACATAAAAAGGCATGATGAAGTATCCAGTCTGTCACTGAGCTACCATTGCCTTTCATTGAAGTCCCTGTAAAGTGAAATCCAGACTTTGTTTCTTAACACACTAGCTGTGTTGGAAAAGGGTTGCTGTAAACATGTGAAAATACTGTGGGACTGAATTTTTTTACTTAGAGCGTTAGAAAGTTGTTCACCTTTTTCCTTGCTTGGTTTTATTTGAGCAGGGCAAATATAGGAGCCCATGACATCACCAGTCTTAATAGGGAATTACCTCGCCACAACACCAGTACAAAATTAGAAATAAAATAATTACAATAAATCAACAGCCAGTGTGCTGTGTTTTTGTTCATTGGGAGGTAAATTTCCCAAACCTATCAGCCATGGTTGCCTATGGGTCATTAAAAGTATTGTAATGGAGAAATCTGTTCCAGGAAACAGTAAATTCAATCCCCAACGTCTGTCTCTCTGCTCTGGCACAATTTGATCAGAAGTATTTTTTTTAAAACTTGAGAGGAACGTATTTCTCATGAGCTCATTCAACAGACATGGCCACGTCGTCCTAGAGCAGATTTTACTGCCTCATTTTTCAGATTTTAAAGCTTGATTTTATAAACTTAGAGATGTTTTTCATGACTGAAATTTAGCCTGATGGTTCATAACACAGAACCTGCCATGCAACAAACCTCAAATGAGGATTTTTAAAATCACTTTACAGGGACTATAAATACTTATAGTAGCAGCTATCAGTAGCAGCAGGTATTACACTGTGCGATTTCAAGCTGACCATGTAACCTTCATGGTAGAATGTCCTCTCATTGTACGCCTGAATCCTTAACGTTGCACAATGACCACTGCACAATTCGATGGTCAGCAACAAGCTGTGCACTCAAACTGTACGTGTGAAGTCAAGACAAGCTGTGACAAATGTCAGAACATTTCCTTTAAAAAGTCTCACAAGTTGATGTCAGATCTATCCAGTTTGCACAACTTCAATAGCTACAAACAGTGACAAAAACTTCTCTCACACACACATTATCACCAGAAAACACAACTAGCAGCTAAATGATTACCATTATTCTGTCAGCTAGTGACTGAAATTCAGGCTCTTTTTAGTGAGCTGGGTCTTTTGATTTAGAAACAATAAGAACTGATTCTTTCAGCTCCCAAATCCTCTTCATCTGTCTTTAATTAAATAAGCCAGAATTATCTGTTTTGACATTTAACCTGTGCTTTCCACTATGATTTTAGATGCAATCTGACAGTTTAAAAGGGAAAAAATGCCCCAAAGGTGGCTCTGCTCTCAGTGTGTATATCAAAATATCAAATTTAGAAACTCATCCAACCAGTAATGAGTAGCTTGTCAGGCCATGGTTGGCTATTGTGTCCCCCTGTACACTGCAAGACAAACAATGCACAATGGGGCTGGAAGTCAGCCTGACTTCCTAGTCAGAAATCATACTGGGTTTGTCTTTAGGGGACTGTTTTCAGTTGCAAATTAATAAAAGTGAGGCCTCAGTGGGTTGTCATAATACCAGATGTTTAACCCTAAATACCTCTTTCAATACTGTGTCAACACAAATACAAGTCCATCATTCAATATTGGGCAATTTATTATTTTTACCAAATATTGAAGGCAAACTCATACATATTGTCTAATCCAGTGTTACTCAACCCTGCTCAACCAAAGAGCCAAATTATTGAAAATACCTTTACATGATCCACAGTCTAAATGGTGAAAAGCAGTGAAAAAAAATTGGTTATTGTGGCAATAAAAAGAAATCAAAGCTTGAAAAAATGGTCAAAAAGTGGCAAAAAGAAGTGGCAAAAAATGAGTGAAAAGTGACTAACATGGGCAAAAAGCATCAAAAAGATGGGAAAATGAGTGAAAAGCAGCAAAGAGTGGCAAAAATTGGGGGGGGGGGGTGGGGGGGGGCATTGAATGGCAAAAAGCAGTTTAAGTGGGCGAAAAGTGTCAAAAATGGCAAAAAAGGGGAAAAATTGCAAATGGCAAAAAGCAGGACAAAAGAGGCAAACATTGATGAAAAGGTGCAAAAATGAGATAAAGGTGACAAAAATGGACAAGAAGTGGCAAAAAGAAGTGACAAAAATGCACTGAAAGCAGCAAAGATTTATTTAATGTGGCAAAAAATGAAAGGGGCAAAAATTGCCAGTAAGGGAAATGACAATATACGGACGAAAAAGTAAAGGTTGGCAATTAAAGCCTTCTGTATAAGTGAGGGGAACAAACTGATTAATGTGAGTTGCAATGGACAACTCTGAGGTCAAAGTTTCCCTTTCATAAGGTTTTATGCAGGAATAATATTTGACATTAAGACATGAAAGAGCCACAAATCATCACAAAAAGCCACATGTGGTTCAAGAGCCATGGGTTGAGCATCACTGGTCTAAACTGTATAAATGCTTGGGAAATGTTTTAGTGTCCAAATGTTGAAAACAATTTAAACACTGCAGACTGTATCAGTTTAAAGCTATCAAAGTATCCAACATTTTAACTGCCCTACCCTCCTATGGGCTATTTTCAGCCTTTGTTGCTCATATTGGTTCCTTTTTAACTCACAAAGACTTATCTTTGCCTCTGTTTTTTTTTCTCAACAGTCTGTTTTGAACACACCCCTGATGAACTATCTGTTTGGGAAAGTTGAATTAACTACCAAAGCATTTATACATAATTTCATTTCATAAAGTGGAAATTTTAGCCCAATTTTTTCGTTCAAAATTCATGAACTTCTGCAGCCTCTCCCCAGAGCTGAGATCTATCTGGCCCGTCAGGAAATAAATATCCTCCCCACTGCTGCCACGCTCAGTTTGAGCTCAGATGAATTCCTTCCCCACAATCCCTGTCTCAGTTTGTGGGCCTCTGAGGGAATTGTATTTGTTTATAGTCGAGCCTTTTTCCATCAGGAGTACACAAGACAATGTGGAGAGAAAGAGAGAGAGCGACAGAGAAATCCAGAGCTATTTGGGGAATGGAGAAAAAGGGAAATACTATTATGCAAATGGTGCAAGCCAACAGGGCTGGGGTGTGTGTGAGTGAGTGTGTGTCAGAGGGCCGATTAGGGCTCATCTGTTATTGATGTGAAATTTGGACCGAACCATTACCTTCACAAATATGAGTCAGTGGACCAACCTGCTCTGGTTAAGTGAGGGAGTGAGTGGGTGAAAATCTACCAATAAGAGTCTTTTACTTTTGTGTTTCACACTGTTGAAAAACACAGATAATATAGGCTGTTTGTGTCAGTGCAGCTTAGTTTTTATTTGTACAGTTTAAGAAAACCCCAGCGCTTTTGTTGCATGTAATTCAGAGTCTTTATTTCAATTAATAAATTATCTCCAAACAGCCTGAAAAGAAATAGAAGATAATGTAAGTGTTATGGTAAGAAGGAATTGTGTTTCTTATATTTTTTTAACCCTATTAAACTAAATGTTAGATGAAAATCGAAGTTGGAAAAACATAGCCAGAAAACGCATTTGAAGCTTTAAGCCTTGGTAATTATACAGATGTTAATGAGACACAGATTAGGCTTACACTGATTTTTCTCTCTAACTGGATTTTTTTTTGTGCGTGATTGTAACTAATTTGCCTACACATGGCTTTATAAGAAGTCTTTCAGAAGTAAAGCCATGCTTAAATTATATCACTGCTCTGTTATTTTTTACAGAAACTATGCCCACTGTGTCAACACAGATGTGTAATTCAAACGAGAGGCCTTTGTATTTTATTTGCACACAGTGAATGTCTGCCTGAGCATGGAAACACTCAGAATTTTCAAAAGCATTTTGCTTTCTTTCTTTCAGTTTTTACCATATTATTTTCTATCCTCTCTTCATTTATTCAATATTTCTCTCTCCCCTTGTTTAAAACTACAGTATAGCTCTTCTTACTCCAGGTCAAGCGACTTCCTGCCATCTTTCCTTTAACCCTCCATCCTGCCCTGAAAACATCTCCCCCATCACAACCACTTCCACCCCCACCCCACAAAACCCCAACCCTTCCAAGGCAGCTGCGTCCCCCCCTCTTTGATGAGGGCTGATGGTGCCTTATGAGCACTGGAATTGACAACATTTACGGGGCCGAATGAGAATGATCCATCTTCCTTAGCGGGGCTGTCACCCCACTGGCCAAACTTCATCATGGCCAATTACCACGGCAGACCCCGTCTTCTTCGCTGCTGCTGCTGCCTGGCCGCCATCTACATGGAAACATGGACACATTAGACAACATTAGAATAAGCCAAGAGAGGGAGGAGGGGCTGCTGGGAAAGTGTGTATGATTGAGTGAAAGAAAGACTACAGGTGTGATGTGTAAGGGAGGAGGGAGCGGGGTTTAAAGACAGAAAAGAGCTTAAAATGTGTTTGAAGTGTAAAGAGGTGTGTGTGTAGAGTAAGCTCTTATTTGGCAGGTCACAGTTCAGTGGTTGTGTTGTGTGTTGACGAGCACAGAAGTGCTTAAGAGGTCAGTGAGCAGAAACACACACCTACACTCACACCTTCACACACAGATGCAGAGGTATTAAAAGGGTCAGTGCAAAACTCTCACCTCATCACCTAAAGGAAATTCTGATCGCTGTCATTAGTGTACACACACACACAGATACACACACACACATACACGGATAGGGAAGCAGTAACAGAAAAAAAGAGGAGGGGATTTAATCAGTGAAGAAAAGAGAGAGAGATTTTCCACCCACTTGGTGCACTCAGTAAGTTGTTGTAATGGCATCAAAGGCGTAAAACAATTCAAACAAATGTTTTTTCCTTTTTTCGAATGTCAGCACTACACAAATGCAGTTATAAGACAGCACACGCACACACAAATAGGCAACAGGCAGGTCATTCACTCATCATGAGTGTAGCAATCCTGAAAATGGTGTTTAATCTATATCTAGGTGGTCATCATTGTCACTGCCATCACCGCACACACATCAGACACACGAGCTCAGCTGTGGTGTGAAAATGAGGATAAATGGGTCGTTGTTTGGTGTTGGGGTCAGATGGGGGTAAGGGGACACTTCCAATGATTCATTTATCTGTCTGTTTTAGGAGTTCAATACAGTACAATAGAGCTGCATTAAAACACGACTACAAAAGTCTGTGCAGTATGAGGTAGTAGGGTGCGTTCAAGGTGTCCTTTTACGTTCAATAATAGGGAAAACCATATTTATAAGTGGTTTCCTTGCAGAAGTATTACACAATATCTGCATTAAAGGTGCTCAAAGTGGTGAGTTAATGGATCACCATCACCATCTTAGATGTCATCTATGCACTATGATGACAAGTCATTCAAGTTTGTTGACAACCTGAGATTGTACTGCCGAGTATAACCAATTTGCAAAGCATTGCCTTGTTTTGGGCACTGAGTGTGGAGACATTTTAGAGATCAGGAAAATCATGGTCCATTGTTAAGTTAACCTTATCAAAGAAGCAAAAAACATTTTTTTTTATTCATGCTGTTATAAGATATGCTATAGCCTTTTTCAAAATATGAAACCCCCTTCCTTAAAACAGAAATACCCTCTTTGTTTATGTTTATAATTTGAATAGGCACATTGACTAAACCATAATATCAGGCTTCATAGATAAGTCATGATGTACACAGACATCAGGATATCAGGAACGCAGTAGAAGGAACTGAAATAACTTAAAGAAAAACCTAATTAAATAATTGCATAGAGTCAAAAAAGGGGAAAATTGGATGAAAAAGGTGGCAAAAGTGGTTGAAAATGGGTTAAAAACTAGAAAAAAAATGGCTCAAGTAAATAAAAATGGGTTTAGAGGCAATAAAGAGTTAACAGTGAGCTGAAAAAATGGTGAAAAGGGGCTAAAAAGCAGCAAAAATGAAAAGCTAAAAGAAGCAAAAATGGGTGATGAGGCAAAAATTGGTCAAATATGGGACAAAAATTGCAAAAGCAGGCATAACCATTGCTCAACAGGAGTTATCAAGTGACATGACTAAGTAATTTGAATAGCAGAACCCAATAAATAGCTCAAAAGACTTTTTAACTCCAAAATGAGGTTTTGTGTTTGCCAGGACGAATGCTAGCACCAGTGCCACTGGTCCAACACATATGCATTGATATTATCAATAAATTACAACTGGAGAGGGTCATTCTCTTGGGTTTTCAGGGACCCAGACAGTTGTATGGGCAGGACTGGGCTTCTATAAATCTGTACACAGAGGTTCTGAATATATATTTACTACTTCTGGAAAGTTATTGAAGGCTTTTTCTGAGGCACAGATAACCTACTGATATCTTTGTGCAGCCCATGTACAGAAGGTGCTGGTTTCAAAGCGGGCAGCCTAAGTTCAAGTCTGACTTGTGGCTTTTTTCCCTGTATGCCATTCCCCCCTCTCACTCTAATTTCAAACTCTATGCTATGCTGTATTAATAAAAGGTAAAAAAAAGTCAATCTTTGACGAGAAAATAAGTTCTTGCAGAAACAACAAGAGAATATGAATTTCCAACGGTTTAATGAAAACAACTCCTTTGTAATGAAGTGTAATGCATAGTGTGTCTCAAGTATATGAAAATAAAAATCTGGAAATGTGCAAACAAAAGCAAGATTTTCCCTCATGCTTACGATCCAATCAGAAAAAGGTCAAACTATTCAAATGATCAGTCAAACTAGAGTCATGTAGGAGAAGAAGGGACATTTATACCTTACGTTGTTGATAGTGGTGAATTCTTACTTCCTGTAGCAAAACTCTCTGAAATTTTCAGTAAAAAAAGAGAAAATAAAAAACACACAACTTGATAGCAGCTAGAAATTGCTTTGTCACTTTAGTTTCCTCTTCTCTATATGTTTTTAACTCCTGTGTTGTGTGTTACTGTGTGTGTGTTAAGATCAAAGTGAGATTGTGTGTCTGTGTTGAGATGATCACCACTCTTATTGTTGTTGGTGTCTGGGGAGACAAGAGGCTTTGTGTTAGCCATGGTCTATACCATGTCTTTGTGTGTGTGTGTATAAAGGAACTGTATGATGTGTTTTTGAGTGTGTTTGCAGAGAGAGATGAAGAGAGAGAGAGCGAGCTGATCCGGTGGTTATAGACTGTTGGACTTGGTTGTACAGTAAATCCCTGTCTTTGTAAACAGATCAATAAACTCTCCACTGAAGGTGTGTTCCTGTACATCGGTGTGTGTGTGTGTGTGTGTGTTCATTCTAAAGCTTCATCGTTTTTTGCCATAAGGCAGCATACTACAGTCTACTACCCTATGTTTATGCTGTTCTAACAGAAAATGTAATGATTTCTTCTTTTTTTCTCTTATTTATTTTCCTCCACTTGCAGACGTCAGACTATTCAGCCATGGCCTCACTCGCTGGTGGACTCGATGAAATGAAGAACAGTTTGGCTAATCCTGGTTCAGGAGCAGAGTTAGGAGCCAGCGTGTCCGGTCCACAGTCCTATTCCCTCGTTCCAGGTAAGACCATCCAACATATGGATTTTCACCCACTCAGATAAAGACTTCATGTGTCCTCATTCAAACACCTAACTGTATCATTAAACAGAAATAATCCTATGCAGTATGAACAATAAGAGTGGTTACAATAATAAAATACAGGGAAATACTCAGAGGAGGACAGAGTTGCAATTACTCATCATAGATTAACACACATTTTATTTCAGCCCTTCTAAACCATAAAGGATGAGTCTAATGATCATCAATCTCTGCTGAATACATCAGAAAGAAACAGAAACATTTTAAAGGCAATCTGGGTGTGTAAACTTGTTTACCCATTTTGGAGTACTTGAAAACACAGGGAGATGTCTACCTTCATATACCCAAGACTCTGCCTACCTGACAGACAAATGCTGCGTTTCTGCCAAGTGGTCCAGTCCATTTCAGTTCAGTTTGGTCCGATGTGCAATTATTTACTTATTTTATTTAACCTTTATTTAACCAGGCTAGTCCCATTGAGATCAAAGATCTCTTTTTCAAGGGAGACCTGGCCAAGAATGGCAGCAATACAGTTTCAAAATCAAACACACTCAAACTCACACAGTTCATAATAAACAAAGGGTACAGTAATTTCAAGAGTTGTCTGTATGCCACTGTTATTTGCATTTCTAATATCAAAAGTTAACAGGTCTATACTGTCCTTTTTATCACCCTTCTGTTGGGATCCATGCACACCTATCAGGCCCTATAGGATGGAGCTAGACACACAGCAGTCTGTTGATTGGTCGAAAGAATAATCTCTTTGCTTCTGACAGCAGTAATAATGGATGACAAAGCACAAAATGTGTAACTTTTAAGTATTCCTTTACATTTCAAGAGAGCAAGTCAAAGTTTTTTTTGTTTTTTTTTTTTTCAAATAATGTCAGCTCATAGCACTGCATCATGGACAGCCTCATGGCAGACCTACCAAGTCAGATGAGGGTTTACTGCACTAAATCATGCAAAACTAGGATGAGCCCAACTGGCTCGCTTGGTGGAAACACCAAATACATAAAAAATGGCTCTCTCTGGGTGTGCGGATGGTCAAGTGGTTTAAGGTGCACCCCATGTACGCAGGCGGCCCGGGTTTGAACCCGTCCTGTGGCCCTTTGCTGAAATAAGAAGTTTAAGAGGACCATCGTTTTACTCATAGCCTTGTTGGGACACAGTGTGTATCGGGTTAAGTTGATATATCTGCAAAATGTCGCAATACTACATCACAGGGCTATGGATGTGTTTGGGATTGAAAGTAATGTTAGCTTCTGTTTATATATTTTTAAAGTAAATAAAAACTTTACTTTCAGAAACCATAATTAATTCATAGAAATGCTCATGTTATAAAATGAAATGCAAATGTTTTATCTTAAACCCATTTTTTCTCTCTTGGGGGGCATTTTATATTTTAAGACCTCATGCATTTTTTTAAGTTTTGGCTGCATTTTCCCTTTGCGGGTAATATAGAAGATTTGGGGAGAAATAAAAAGGAAAATTTCCATTGCCTTAATTTCTATAGAATGGCATTCATTTGCTATAGCAAATTAAAGCACCTTTAAGGACCTCTGGGTTTGTGTTGGCTTTAGCGCCCTCTGTGGTCAAAGCAATATGTCTTATGTTTTTGCTTCCTTTGGCCCATACATACTTTTTTTTCCATTTTTCCCCCAGTTATTTATTTTAAAGTCACACTCACATTTTTTAGAACATTTTCTGTTGAAAAAAAAATGTTTAAGTATAAAAATGCTTTTTGAGCAGCATCCTATTCATCACTTCATCTGACATCTTCACCCATACTGGGACAGTTTCAGACATTTAAAATAACTGCATTGAGATGATCAATATAGTATACTGATAATCTCATTTACTTTTTTGGGTTTAAAAGAGGTGTCATTTTACAAAGTAATAATAATAAATGAAAAGCTTACTAGAGGAGAAACTGATGTTATTTAATGTTGTTGCTTCACACAAACAAAATCAGCTGATAGATAAGAGGATCAAGCTGTGTGCACAGCTCTGACCTTACTGCCTTAAAAATATAGAAATTTATATTCCAAGTGCAGTTTCACAGCTAAATACCTTTCAAGTCTACCTCAGCAGAGAGGGAAGCTTCGCGGATCCTAAGTGATTCAGTTTAAAGAGCTCAGTGCCTTGGATCTCAGGAGAGAGAAGCAGCCCATAGGAGGAGGAAAAGAAAGGTGGATGGAGAGAAGAAAAGTGAGATCCTCGTCTCCTCCTCCGTCTCCATTTAGGGGTACCAGGAGATGCAGCGGTTAATTAAGAGCAGACCAGGGAGCACTTGGACAAGGCTCCGGCGTTCCCATCTGTAATGAAGGGAATCATAGAGCTGGGATTTTGGGATATCTGGGAAAGGGGTCTTTTTATGCCCACTGAGGAATATTACCTGCTCAACTCAGGAAGAAAGAGAGAGAGACAGAGAAGAGAGAGAGAGAAAATTTCCATTTCTGCTTATGCATGCAAACACACATTCATATTCACACACACCTTGTGAATATTATGCATGCATTTCCTTGCCTGTCTTTTCCCTCAGAGCAGAGCTCCCTCTAGGGGATCAGATGTTTGTGTTTGACACAATCTTATTGCATCCTCTTGATACTCTAGACACAACATTTAGACATGAAATATTTCTTTCTGAGGCCTTTTTAATCTGTAGGGCATTCTCATTTCCCTGGTCTTTGTGGAGTTTAAAGGGACAGACTGTACACGGTGGATCTCCTCCATGTTTGACATTTGTTGCTCTGATGGCTTTTTTTATAAAGGTTTCAGAATAAAAGAGAAAAAAACAGAGGAAGCGCATTCGTCTGCTGCTGCAAGTGAGCGCAGAGTAGACTTGTACTTGCTGTTGACCTCTATGGCAAAGCTGTGGAAAGCAGATACGTCAACACAACTGGCATGCATGAACACAAATACACTGCATGCACAGACACAGAAACACACACACGCTCACACCTCAGAGGATCTGGCCCTGTCTGCCCCCTCTAAGTTGGGCTGTAGAGAGTCCATCTCTCCTCTCCTCCCTCCCTCTCCTCCGTGCCCTGTGCACTGACCCTGAGCGGATGAGTAGCCCGTCTGCACTAATGCCTCGCTGTCGCGTCAAACACCGAGAAAAACTTTACTACGCTCAGACAGGAGAGGGGAGGCAGAGAGGGACAGAAGGGGCTGCATGGAGGAGAGAAAGGCGATACGAGAGAGAAACACAAGAAAGGAGGGAGGTGAAGAGGCAGATATTAAGTGAAGAGGTCAGATATATGAGGGGGAGGGATGTTGGAGCCTCACTTGATTTGTAACCACACTGTTTTTTCTGCCTATTCCCTTTGCTCATCAGCTCCACTACTTCTTCCAGCCATTTCCCCTTTTCCTTTCATGTGAAGCCCCTTTAAACAACTTTTAATCAGTGAATATCAGTAAGGCTCAACAAGACATCACAAGAGAGTTTTGATAGACATCTATTAAATGTGATTTTTTTTAAACCATGCTGCTTGTCAGTAGGTAGCTCTACGCAGACTGCAATATTAACTCAACTGACACAGACATTATTGATCTCTACAGGATGCATCCTAATGACTTTGGTTATCGTCTTATTTTTCCCCTCTCTACTGGCTTGCAAGCCTAAGCCGTTGAAACCATACAGGTTGTCATTTCTGGTTTGATTGAAATGTTTCAACCCCCCAACATGTTTACATGCATAGTTAAGTCGGTTATGGTCAAGTTGGTTATGGCTCAGTTGGGCCATTTAATTGCACTGTCCTTGTCCGAGTGATCAAGCATCAAGGGAGAATTGATTTATTGATGGAAGTATGTCTGACACAGCTATCACAGCTTTTCTTTTGAGCTAGTCACCACTGGACCTTCTTCTGGTTATTAAAACTCACCAAGCTATCAACAAACAAATTAGCAAGCAGAAACCTGAATTTTAATGGTGGAAACATGGACAGCTTTACAGCTCAGCACATTTTAGTCAACACAACATAAACACTGAGTCTCCTTGTCTGTCCAAATATGCATAGAGGTGCATCTAAAAAATAGAATATCATGTAAAAGTTCATTTTTCTCCTGTGATTTGCTTCTAAAAGTTTAACTTTTATAAATTCTAGATTCATCTCATACAAAGTGAAATATTTCCAGACTTTTTTTTATTATTATGAATATTACAGCTTGCAGCTCACAAAAATCTAAACTCAATTCTCTCAAAATAATATAAAATTGCAGAAAAGTCAAATTTGTAGTTTTCCCGAGTCTCCACTCTCTCATTCTGATTCAGATGATTGTCTCACAAAGCAGACTGAAGAACTTAGGGGAACTTCACAATGAGTGGACTGAAGCTAGAGTCAGTGGATTTACCAGTGAAGAGCTACCACACAGAGACGGGTCCAGAAGATGGGCTACAAGAGTGGTAATCTTAGTGTCAAGCCACTCCTGAACCACAGATTGTAGAGCATTTCATGCTTCCATCTGCTGAGAAGCTTTATAGGGTACTGATTTCCTTTTCCAGCAGGATTTGGAACCTACCCACAGTGAAGCCAAAACTACCAAATACTGTTTTTTCAGTATCTAAAGTACTGTCAAGAGGAGGATGAGAGACAGCAGACTCAACAATACTGACAAGCTAAAAGCTGCTATCAAAGCAACCGGGGCTTCATAACACGCCAGCAGTGCCATGGATAGATTTGCTTAATGGATGCAGTAGTTGGTGCAAATGGAGCTCCAGACAAGTATTGAGTGCATCAACTAGCATACATTTTCTTTAGGTCAAAATTTTTGTGGTATAAATCCTTTTTTTTTTTTGGATTGATGTTTTGTGATATTCTAATATCTTGAGAAAGTGGAATTTTGTGAGCCGTAATCTTCAAGATGTAAACAAATGTAAAGTCTTGAAATATTTCACTTTGTCTGAGATGAATCTAGAATATGTGGAAGTTTCATTTCGTGAATTAAGATCACATAAAAAACATGATTTTCTAAATATTTAGATGCCCCTGTAATTCTTGCCTGAACACTCACCATGTTGATACGTTTCATCTCTTACCGTTTTCTGCTACATGTATTGTGTTTCACTTCCAGCCATGGGAAATGTGGAGCATGCTCAGAACACCTTAGCAAGTTTGGGGCCAGTTAAAGTTTGTATGTACATGAGTAACAGACCCTAACCACGTTATCTAGTCAGCTTCATCCAACTTTGAGATTTTAACATGGTAAAGTCTCATTTGGATTGACATTTTTATATGCTTTTTAAAAAAAGCTTGGAGCTATAGATGATGACCACAGGCTAAGAAACCTCCAAACAAGTGAGTTCTTTTAAAGAAAGTGACCATTTTTACATGCCATCAAAGAGAAACAGTCAGGATGTTGTTTAGATCTGTGTTTAAATGAGATCGAATAAGAGATTCCTTGCAAACCTGCCTTAAAATATGTCTTTGGTCAGCTGCTTTTGTTTTCATCTTGGATCAAAGACTTAATAGTAGTTGGTGGTTACTAAAGCATCTTCTGTGGTTTTCTGATCGGCCTCTCTAATCATGGTTTGAATGTCAAATGTCCAGTCAGTGCATTTGTTTAGCACTCATGAATATTATTTCTATTCACATGGCTTTTCAACTCCAGGGATACTAATGATAATGATATTTCGGCTGTCCCTTTAAAATCGGATCTGTAATTTGGCATTCAGTGACATTCATTTTAATGATATAACAGAGAATGATGTCCATGATAATACAGAAAACTAAATACATAATGGATAGCAGGCTGCTCAACCAAGAAAAAAAAAATGTCTGCTTGCATGTTTTATGGATTTTTTAATTATGTATGCATTTTTTTTTCTGTTTTAAATATGCATCTGCACCCCTGGAAAAGTCACACATGCCTTTGATTCCCCAAAATTTAAATAAAGGTTTGCTGAAAAAAATCTCCAATAATCAACTTTTAGCATATTAAGCTAAACCAAGGATCTGAACATGGTAAATGTCCCAGCTTGTTCTTATTTATTTATGATCATTTGGAGCATGTTCAAATGTCTACAAAATGTATCTGTGGCAAAACACAAAACAGAGCTCTTACTATGTGAGCATTTATGACTTGTTACTGAGAATGAAAATTTTATCAATGGAAAACAAATTGTTCACTCTGGTTAACTAATGGGAGTTATTGCCTCAGATGAATTGCTAAAAATATCTTGACCTTGTTCACACAGCAGCACATTAACAGATGCACCAACTTCAGTGTGCTTTAAAGTAGAAGTTTGTTGGCTGATGAATCAGAGGTCTCTTTTTAATGTGATATGTATATACTGTGGTGCTAAGCAAGTTAACATAATAACTCTATTAAACAAGCAAATAGCAATTCAAAGGTCTCATACATTACCTTCTTGCAACCACAATTCCTAAAATGTTAGGATTTGTGAGCAGAATTAAATGATTTACAAAACATTTGGCACTAAATGTAACATCTGATTTTTATATGATACTTGACTTCATTAATTTTACAATTATTACACACCCTTTATTTAATATAGGTTCAGTTGTAACAACTTTACTTGTAATGGACTATGTTAGCATAATAGATGAATTTTAACTCCAGTAAAGAATAGCTTCTTTTACCACTGCTTCTTACTTACCATTTTCTCCACTATGTCTTCAGTGCTCCTGTTTCTTCTTCTCCCTCCATGTCTTTTATGTCCTCTTCCTCCTCCTCCTCCTCCTCCACCTCTCAGTTAGTTAGTGGTGGTTAAGTTGAGGGGAAGCGAATGGGATTGATGGTGTTAGCATCTGAGCTGTTTATGATGATGATAAATGCGTGTGTGCAGGGGGGGAGAGGAGGGTGTCGATGTATGTGTGGGGTTGTGTGTCGTTGTGTGGGTATGATGATGATGATGAATGGAGGGCTCCCTCTCCACGCACTCCCAATGTCGACTGCGTGCAAACATAGAGAAATGATTTGGGCCGACACACTGTCATGTAGTCTAATGCAGTTATATATCCAATCCACCCGCTGACGGACAGAGGGGGGAGGTAGTAGTAAAGAGAGGAGGGGGAGTTGGTAAATTAATAGATGTCAGCTGACGGAATACAAGGAGGAAGGAAACAAAAGAGGAAAGGACGTCCTACGTGGACATTTTAGCAAAGAGCCTGCATGTAATCCTTTCAGTGTGGTATTTTTACCATTTTGAACATTTTGTACACTTACTGTCAGGAGGAATACACCTCCTAACACCTTGCTGTGGAAATAAAGAGCAGCTGTATTTTTCCCATGGTCACTGTATCTACCCTAAAGCAGTTAGTTGGCTTTATGAGTTAACATGGCAATGAAACTTTCATTTAATCACCTGTCTTAAATTGTTCCTTTGCTGTAAAAATGATCACAGATCATCAAAATAAAACACTAACTGGAAAAGATCAGATGTCAAATTTAACACATCTCGATAAAAAGTACACAGAAAGAAACCAAGTCACCTTAATCTCATGATGTAAAACTTGAATAAAGGTTCGTAAGTTCAACAAATACACCAGCATAATTTTTTTTATTATTGTTTCAATTGTTTTAATCTGTTCAAATAGTTTTTCAAAGCAACAAATCTTTCGATTGTGAATAATTTTGGTTCCTTGTGCTATTTAACTAAAATCGTTACATGCCATAAATATATATTGATGTATAAACTCAGAAACAGTTCTTTTCAACAAAGCTGCACATTTATCATAGAGCAGGCACTCTTAGTTAAAAAATAACAAACAATATTCCATGAAAATCTGCATGCCTAAAAACCCTCTGTTTCAGCCCTGCTCAGAATGAGCTGTTTCTGGGGCTTTAAATGCTAATGAGCTGACTCCACCCCTCTCAGAAAATGGGTGTGGCTCTCCTGATCCTCTGAAAGGAGGATCAGGAGAGGAGGGTGGAACTTTCCTCGAAGTTGGGAGGGCCAACCAAACCTGGGGGTGGTCTTAACTCCCCTCATGACATCATGATGGGGAAATCTGAGAACAGCTTGTTTCAGCACACATTTTCTGAAGGTTTAAAAAGAGACAGCGGAAGGAAATGGATTTGTCCAATTCTTGGGAGGATTGTGGACAGGCCAGGGGCACATATTTTTGCTTGAAAAGCCTAAAAAAGTGTATTGCATAATTGCATAATATGTGACCTTTAAACTAAATTTTAAACTAATTAAACTCATAGCATCCAACAGCTTGTCTTAGATACAACAAGTAGGGGCCTCGTAGGAAAAAATGGCTGGGGATCACTACTCTAACTCATCAACACAAACTGACAATCTGATTCATGCATATCCTCGGTTGAGGAGACCACTAATATACATACTGTGCATGCAGAGGTTGTCCAGGCAGATAGATTCAGGGTAACAGGATCTCCTCTTTGTTCAAATATGTCCGTTTTATTTGAAACTGTCACAGTCAATTCTTCCCTTTTGAAAATGTCTTTTTGTCCACTGCAGGAGCTTGCTTTGCATCTAGAAGATAGCGATCAATTTCCAAGCCATCAAGTATGATATTTTCAAAATATACAGACATAGGAAACCTTTTGGCATACAGCTGTAAGGTTTCTTACACTCCATGGTGAAGACAGGTCTCTTTTGGTTTGACAAACTCTTCAATCAGGTTATTTGATTGTTCGATATTTATTAATTGGCTAATTTGGGTATTTTCCCCCAAAAAAGTACAGGAATTACAACAGAGCATAGCTTTGTTGGTGTAAATACAGAATATATTTATTCACATAATATCTGTGTGCATGTGTGTGTGATAACAGGTCGAGACTTAGCCAGCACCACTCTGCCAGGCTACCCTCCGCACGTTCCTCCCACTGGACAGGGCAGCTACTCCACCCCCTCCCTCACTGGCATGGTACCTGGTGAGTACAACACAAACTCAGTCAACTCAATCAAACTGTGCCATCATTTCTGACCCACAACAGCATCAACTTACTTGACAGTTTCTCTGCCGTCTCTGCAGATCAGTATCTGTATCTATGTTACAGTTTGAATTCCAAAAGGGTTATTGTGTTCTTCGTTAATGGATGTGTGTGCATATACGTCATGTTTGTGTGTCATTAGAGGGTGTACTTAGCTCTGCCACGTCCTCCTTCTTGTCTGTATGGTTGACAGTGCTCCCAGGGGGTGCTGTGTGTGCACATTTGTGTATATCTTTACATATACGAGTGTGTTTGTGCCTGTGTTGTATTGTGTGTGTGCTTTTGTGTGTATCATTAGAAAGCACCCACAGTAGCACAGCTGTCCCTCCTCAACATTAGTAATTTGTTTTTAATGAGAATCACCAGTGACCCACGACTAATTCATTCATTCCCTTCCACTCCGCCTTCGATGCCACTTTTGTGTTTCAATCCTGGACCGCCATCCTTCTTCTTTTCTCTCTCTCCTCTCTCTCTCTCTCTCTCTCTCTCACTCTGTCACTCTCTCTCTCTCTTCCTCTCTCAGTTTTGCAGTGTTAGTTGTGGTCAGCATAAAGTTTACGACAGAGAAAATACAGTGAGAACACAAAAGCAACAGCAGCAGCAAAACAAAGTCATTGTTGTTTACAAGTTTTGTCTCTCTGTGTATATCTCTGATCATTCCACTCTCAGTGGACATGTAGGCAGCACGTCTAAAGATGGGTAACCCTGTCGCCCTGTCCCCCTGCGCTCACCCCGTCCTGTCCTCAGGTTTGACAGCATATTTGTGGGAGAGTGTGTGTTGGCATGCTATTGCTTGCGCACCTTTGTGTGTTTGTTTTTTGACAGTGTGCGTGCGACCTTGACACTGAGCTACACAAGGGAGACCCCTGCGCCCTCTTCTCCCCTCCCTCCCCCTCGTCTCCTAAACAACCTGACATGCTGCCGTCACTACGGTGATGACAAGGGGAGGATGTTCGCACCCAGGGATGCCATGGAGACCGCATCCCGACCCCACCTGACAGATGCAGATAAACATGAACGCACACACTGAGGGTGATGTGAGAAAGAAAACTTGGTGTATACGTCCAGTTTCTTACAAACACACAAACTGGCTCAACATCTACATCGCTGTAGGAATTCTCTGATCAGACGACCGCAGAAGATAATCTCTTAACTTTGCTTCTCCAGCTCCACCATGTTTTATCTCAGCACTTCTCAGGCAAATTATCCTCCTTTTTGTCTGCTCTGTCTAATATCATACCTTCATTAAGCAAGCAACTCTCTTCTGCTGTTCTTCTTCTTCTTCTCTCTCTGCAGCAGGGGGGCTGACACTCAGAGGGGGTGTAGGAGAGCAGTGAGGCAGAACCGACAGAACGAGAGGGAGAGAGGAGGGATGGAGTGGAGGTGGTGGGGGGGGCATCGGGGTCTGTGACTGTCAGCTATGGGAGAGGAATCCCCCGGGAGGAGTGAAGGTTCAGGAGGAGAGAAAAAAAAGAGCAAAAGAGTAGAAAAAAAGAGAACAAGAGGAGAAGAAATGGGGAAGAATGTTGTTTTGATGTGAAGGATGACGGGCGGGCTGTAGTCTGAGGACAAGAGAGAAAAAATAAAGAGGGAAGGGGGTGAAGGGAGAAGTGGGAGGGGAAGACAAGAGGAAGGAAGAGTAGACCCCAGACAGTGAGTAGTAAATGAGGGAGAAAAGCTAAGCTATCATCCGCTGTAGGGGAGGACCACTATGGTCTCACTGAGATCTCCAGTTCAGTCACTCAACTTGTCTGCAGACCGTTCTGCAGGAGACCGAGTGAAGGTTAAAGCTTCTCTGTGAGCAGCATTAACCTGAAGAAATCCTCAAAACTAAAGAAGAACATTTTCATTGCTTTTAAAAAACAAATAACATCTTAGCAGTTATCATTTTTTAGAGGTGTGTACAAATCTTTTGATAGAGGCAATAACTTAAACTTGTGTAAGGGGCATTTATTTACAATTTTTGTTTTGATCATCTGACATTATGCTTACATTTCTTTTTCTCCTTTGCTTAGCTCCACCCTACAATTGCCACACCAAACAGGTGTGAAACTAAGCAGAGGTGTTATCTTTCATACCATGTACAAAAGGATGTGTTGTGTGTGTGTACTGGCTCAAAAAAGGAAAAAAAGCATCATTAGGAATTCTATTGATTGTACAATTGAAGAGAAGAGTATTATCTCAACACTGAACACTCTTTTTATACATCTATACCCTAAAAAAATATCTTCTATTCAAAATTAAAGCTAATGTGTTAATTTAAACGCAAGTGATTAAATCAGGTTCCTCCCTTATAAAAGTTTCAGGGCCAAATGCTAAATTCATGTGTTCTGGGGAATTTTTGTGCAACAACTGTGCAATAAAAAAGTCTTTATTGTTGTAATGATGAACTTATTTCATGTACAGTAGGTAATACATTTACGCTACTTCCTAAATAAACGCCAAATTTCCCAGCCTGGCAGACTGAAGTTTTGTCATTCAGATGTTTGATGATTCCTATTGAAGACAGGTTTCTGGTTTCTTTTTACTGGCCATAATCTCACCTTTCAGAGTTAGCTAAGGTTAAAGATTTTCCCTTTGGCGGACCTTAACTAAATCTTTGGCTATAGTTAACACTAATGTTGGATTGGTTAAGAACAAAAATGCTAAGTTGAAAATATGATATGATGAGCAAAGGTTATGAAGCTGCTACATTTAGCTAACTTACAGTCGATATGCTTGTTAATCTTCTTTAAACTGAGCTGATAGTGTGGTCTGTTATATACCTTAATCCAAAGAAGACAGCTGTGTTTATGTGAGGTTTACAGAAAAAATGCATTTCATTCCCTAGTCTCTCGTGCTACCTTGTATCAGTGTTGCCTTTACAACACACATAACTGATGATTTATAACTGCATAATTTTACAATTAAACCACAGGAAAATCAAAATAATCAATGCTTTTGTGTGTGGAGCTGCTAGAAATGTGCTTGGTTCATGTTGTGGAAGGCGAGGCTTAGCAGTAGGTGAATTGCTGTATGAAGCCATATTCTCTCTTTATGTGGGTGACTGAAACTCCTTTTTTTGTAAACTTGTCTTTTGTTTTTTTGGGCTTTTTAAAAATACTTATACAATATATTTGCATGTCAAAGTCTCTGTTATCAAGTCATGCAGGCACCAAATATTAAATGAATAGTTTTTAAACACTTTTGACGGTGGTGGAAAAAGACTGACAGAAAAAAAGCATTTGCATACAAACAGACGGAGCTAATATCAACCAAAAACAGAATGTTTAATGATGAATCCTGTTGTTGCTCTATATAACTCATGTAGTCTGTGGGCCAGTCAGCACGGGGTGTCCTATTTTTTTTTGGCTTCACTCTTAGAAAGCTGCTATATGTCCATGTTAATACAAAATCTACAGCTGAGATGAATCACACAGTGCTTTCACACACAAATTAGTATCAAAGTATGTGTTTGAAGTGTGTCCGATTAATCCTGCAGAAATAACTTTTTAGAGCACAGTTACTATCTTGTAAAAGATTTTAATAAGATGCAGTGATAACATTTCAAACCAAAACATTGCTGCATCTTATTAAAAGTTTTAACTACATCCATGGGCTTCTTCCTGGTTTAATTAGTCTGAATGTTCTTGCAGGAGTACCTCACTGAAAAGCACGCTTCCATGGCATATAATCAATCATTTAATCCATGTGTCTGATCAATATTTGTAAAATGCACTTTAAATTTGATTTACACATCAGTTGGTTGATTTGTATCTCATACCTGTTAGTAAAAGGCATAGAGCAATTATGTAGCATTTATTTCTCTTGTAAAAAGAAAAAGAAATAGACACATTTGTTGTCTTCTTCCTCTGTTGTCCTCTAAACCCTGCTCTGCTCCTTTTTTGTGTTTGCTTTCAGGTGGAGATTTTTCCGGAAGTCCTTATTCCCATCCCCAGTATTCCACATACAATGAATCATGGAGATTTCCAAACCCCAGTTTATTAGGTAGGTGTGCCCCATATCTATCCACACAATCCTGCCTATGGATCAATAAGTGTGTCAATGAGTTTCACTTCATTCCACCTTACATCCCAGGCCCAGTCTTTCTAGTACCCTCTTGTACTACGCTCATATTCTTCGTGTCAGTTTTTCATTACATTTCTGTCTGTTTTTCACTGTACAGTTCAATACATCACAGACATACTAATGGTTCTGTGGAGGGGGTTTTCTAAAGACTGGCAATTTGAGGATTGAATGGGTTTGAAGAAAGGGGAAGACAGAATTAGATGGAGAAAGGAAGGCACAGATTAAGAGGCGTTTATCTCCATGACTAATCAGCAATGCATTTTGGGGTTTGTAAGATTTTATGTAAGCTAACTGTTACTGGGAAGGAAATCATTCCGAGTTTTCACAGACAATCTGAATAAGATGTGACAGCAGAATCAAGTACCAGAAATGTGGTCAGTCACACGTGAGCAGCACAAATATGGGTGAAATCAAGCAACAGACCAGCAGCTCTAAGTAGGCATTCATGCTTCCTTATGTAGCAGTCTGGCACATAGCGTCAAATGTTTCCACAGCAACAATAAACAAGACGTGTCTGCCACGGTGGCTCTGTTGTGGCAGCCATTGTGAGAATACAGCTGTGAAAATTGAAAATTTCTCTGGCTTTGAAAACTTTTGGAATTTTTTGAGATAACGTAAACTAATAAATATACAGTAATGTGCAGAACTTTTTGGAAAGTTTGGGCTTAAAATTGAGGCTGAAGTAAGGCGTGTAATGGCGAGCAGGCCTGCCTGAGGGCACCATCAGGTGGGAGGGAAGATTGACACAACCACAGTCATGCTCTGGATGTCCTTGCATATTACCAGGGGCAGGGAAATTAATCTGTTAAAAAACTGAAAAAATTACGTCAACACTTTTACCGCACAGTGTGCAGTTTTAAGCAAGGCCAGATTTGCCTACTCTGACAATCGAGGAGGAGTATCCCAAGTGGGTGCTCATTGCAAATGGTTATTTGTCTAAATAATTCCCAACTATGTGGTAACAACATGATTATTTTATTGCTCCAATTGTGTCTGCAGTCTCCCACATTTTCAAAACTGTTTAAGATTTGAAAACCTTAAAGTGTTGCCAACCTAAGCATGGCCTAGGGTACCGTTCCTGTGGCAAGTAGGGTATATCACCAGGGGTGAAAAGGCTCAGACTAAAGAGATGCCACTGAGCTTGACCTTGGCTGCAGAGCGACACGTGTAAATGTGTCGAGCTTGACAGAAGTAGTCATTTGTCAGTCAGTTTGGACAATTTAGAGCTAAAATTCTGCATATGTACTATAAGGGTATGTTCTATTTGTGTATCAATGGGCAGTGAAAAAAAACTGTGGGATTTATTTTGATAAAGGAGAGATGAGCTGCAAACATTTTTTGTGAAACATGAAGAGCAGCAGACGATCATAGAAACTGAGTTGTCTTAGATGTACTCCAACATCATTTTTATTCATCATACTTTTATTTCAGTGTTGAACAATGTTCTTGCAGATGTATTTTGCTCATGCAGCCCTAATCAACAAGATCAAATACAATGAATCATGTTTTTTCTGGACCAGCTCAAATTGGTGTCTTGACTTTATTATGAAGCTTTTTCCAACATCACTCATCTCTGTTTTTGCACACACATTTTTATAACTACAAGGGAATGAATGCTACCAAGTAATGACAAAATCAATTAATCAAATTCAGCTTAGAGAAAGAAAATAACTCTCAAAACTGTTATTGCTGATGTTTTGCCTTCCATGCTTTTAATCTGCATTAAAGAGAAAAACATTAACCCTGATCTACAATTACAGTCAAAGTCAATGTCCAGGGAGCTATTTTAAGGGTCATGTTTAAAGGTAAAAAGGTCAATGATCGATGCTTCAAAGGTCAATAGGTGAGAGGGGTCATTTTTGTGCCCCCAGCCTTTCCTCTCCTCTCCTTACCTCTTTTCTCTCCCCTCCCTGCCTCCTCCCCCTCCTCTGTCCCCAGTGTTTCAGCAGGATTATGGTTCTCTCCTGGGGACGGAAATCGGCTGCTCCTCAAGTCTCTTCACCAGCCAGGCAGGACAGATGCAAGGTAGGTGAAGAGAAAATAAACCAGAAACAAAGAAAAAAGGGAGACAGCTAAAGAAAGAGTGAAGTGTGTGTGATGATGAAGAAATAACCACAGAACTCAGAGGAGAAAAACAGAGGAACTTTTCAATGAGAACAGATAAGGTGAGCCGTTATATGAGGGCAGGAGACACTGAAAGGTTTAAGATTGATGGTAGGGATGAAATGTGGGGAAAGCTGTGAGTAAAGGAAACAAATGAAAGAGGAGAAAGTTAAAAAAGGAGCACGGAGGGGAGGAGAGGGCGACTGAAGTCTCGACTGAGACTAAATAGTTTGTCAGAGTGGCTTAATGCCTCACTTCCCCAAAGAGCCTCCTGAGATTACCTGGACTGTGGACAGACATAACCTGTCAACACACAGCTGGACTGATTGATGGAAGTGACAGAGACAGGTGTGTGTGTGTGTGTGTGTGTGTGTGTGTGTGTGTGTGTTTGGAGGAGGGTTTTTCTGTGTATCAAGGTGTGTGGGTGTGGGTTTCTGTGTGTCTTTGGGGTTACAGTATTGAATTGACCTTTTCCCTGCAGAGAGAATAGACTCAAGGGATCAGCCGTAGTAGAGCTGTACTCAGTGTGTCAGCTTAGACTGCCACTTAGATAGTGTGTGTCCCTCTCCGTGTGTGCGTCAGAGAGATAGTAAAGAGTGAAGAGAGATGATGGAGAAAGTAGACCCAGTCCATTTCATCAGTTCTAGACGACAAGGAGAGTCATTTTTTTCTGTCATTAGCTTCATCAGCTCATGTCATCTCATCCCGGCCTTTCAGTGCTCACATTCAGACTCAAATATAATCTTAAAATGAAAATTGAAGCTGCTCATTTCAAATTTGCACAGCATTTCAGTAACCCTGAGTATTCAGGGAATAATTCAGATTTATTACAACTGGAGTCTCACTTTTGTCATTTTGACCATCAGACCTGTCTGTAATAAAACTCCAGTCGCAAAGTTAATTGCTTGGCTCTGTGAATGTGGGGAGAGTCGATGCTTCTGAAGTCAAATCATGAAAAAAAGATGTTTTTAAGTGTGAAAAACTATTTTTTTAATCCCCATATCAGCCCAAAGAAATCTCAAACAAGTCCCCTCACCAATAGAAAAACAATGCCGTTTGTTCATACTCCACAGAAACTTTCTCTGAATTAATGCTTGTAGCAGTGACAGAAAATAAATCCTCAAACCAACACACATAAAATGAGCCTTACTGTATATCTTGAGCACATGGTTAGCATCATGAAGTGGTTACTGTTAAGTGATCTTACAGTAATTCTTACAATAAATTAATTATTAGTCACATACTATACAGTACATCCATAACAAGCAGGATTAAAAAACAATGAGATCATTTACATGGACACTAATAACCTGATTATTATCTGATTTCAGAAGTTACCTGATGACTCAAGTAGTCTTGTAAACAGCTTAATCCAATATTCTTTATCATATAAAGGCCATTGTCAGATTGTGAAAAATCAGATTAACACACTTAGCCTTTTCCCAAATAATCTGATTATTCAATGCATGTACACAGTTTACTCTTCTGTTTTAGTATATCTGCTAGGAGTGGGATTTCAGAGTAATTCCAGTACTTGAGTACTCATGTTCTGAATGAAGCAATTAATTAATAAATAAGTTCCTTAACTGCAAATATATGAGGAAATATCAACTCCCAATTTGCATGCAGTACTGCCACCATCAGAGTTTTGAAAACTGCAGGTTTGGGTTTTACCTCATGTACTTGTGGGAAAAAAAAAATCTGACTATTGACAGAAAACATGCATGTAAGCAGATCAAATGAGATTATTACCATTACCTGATTATTCCCAGTTGTCGGATAAAATGTGATCATGTAAATGTGATCACTAATGATGTTGTTTTATATGGGACTTTAACCAGGGAACAAGTCTTGATGAGTTATCTATTGCCACCATGAATGGAGTTACTCACTCTAGACTTCCAACTCCGCCTGTAACATAAACTCTGGCCCCTAGGAGTCATCACTGGTTAATAACTCCAATATAGCATATGATCACCATAGACAGTAGAAAATAAAGGACGAAGCCTGAATGAAGTGAGCCATTAGATTACTTAAGGAGGCTTTTGTGTCCAATCCATGACAGCTAACTGTAGATCAACATAGTAATAAGACAGAGAGGTGGAATTGGGACGGGTCTTATACGTCCTGACAAAAAGTCACATTGAGCCTGCTTGCAGTTCTATCAACAATTTACCTAATTAATATAATTATAATTATTTGAACCAGGCTGTAAAAATGTTTATTTTTGATGTAAACATCAGTATTTTAATCTGGTGTGTTTAAGGAGCTTCCAGTGCTTCTGCAGACAGCCTCTAGTTGACACTCAACAAACTGCAGGTTTTTGCTGCATCAGACGGGCTTCCACTTCCTGATCACTGACTTAATAAAGCAGGGACATATTTTAAGTGATGCCACCCTCTGGTGTCTGCAGAGATATTTGTAAGCCTATCATTGTGGTCACCATATTGGAAATGCTTGTCTCTATGGCTATCTTCCTGTCAGCCAAGTAACAGACAAAGAGGTGGAGCCGTGGCAGGTTTTACAGCCTTCTGTCTTAGTAACAGCGTGCCTTCCTGTTGGTCAACTCAGCCATGCCCTTATTTTGTGTGACTCTGAATCTTAGTGCCACCAAAAAGATGAGAAATTGACACTAGAGAGGCTGGAGCCATTTTTGCACATGTGCATTGGTTTCATTTTCCAACATCAGAGGTTTACACTTGCACATATTAAGCTGCTGCACAATCAGCAAATACATCAATATTTACAGTAAGGCCATTCTGTGCAGGGTGAACACCTGGACAAAATGGTAACAAGAAGCTAAAAATGTTATTATACAGCATTCAGTGATTTCTTAATTGTAACATCTAAAGAAATCTGATCCCTCCATGGGGTGAGCACAGCGATGTCCTAATTAAAACAAATAATCCTTTTGTTTTCAGTTTTATCATCAAGTTTTTCTGTTTCTTCTGCAGGGTCACCGTACTACTATGGTGCAACATCTCGGGGTGCAGGCCCTGCTGCCACTGCAACAGCCTCGGCCTATGACCGCCACTGACGCCTCCTACTGAGAGAAGAGGAGAAGGAGACAATAGAGGAAGGAAAGGAGGGATGGTTAGCACCAGCACTGCTCAGTAGAAACCTGCCTGCGTGAGAGCAAAAATAAGGATGAAGATTTCAACTTTTTGACGTCAGTGAAGTTTAAATTCTCTTCGTTTGTAAACCAACATTGACTGTTGTTTGGGTATTACATTATGTGAGGACAGAAGTATGGCAGAGACAAATAAACTATTGTTCAGATAAACAGTAAGCAAGTAAACTTAGCTCCTCACATTGTACAACAAGGTATAAAAACTGTCTTTTTGTGAACAAATCATCTACTAATCCAAAAAGTCAGCCGAGCAGTGACTGAAACTGTATTGTGATTTTCTGGGTAAAAATGTTGTGTTTTCAGGTATTTTGTCTTTGTTTTGATTCTGTTATTTGAGCTGATTTAAGCAAAAAAACAAAACAAAACAAAAAAACACTTATTCAAGCAGTGTTTCCATGCCCCAACACCAATCAATCAATTTTCTATGCCATGCTGAGGTGAAGTTAAGACAATCCAATTTTCATAACTCTGAATGACCAAAATCATCCATATCATTATCGTTCTCCTCCTTTTGTTTTTGATGCCGCAGTTTTACCCTGATATCACAATACTTAAGGCTACTGGAGTGTTCAGTTTCCTCTGATGATCCTTTGCTAAATCCTCCTTTTGTTAGTCTAATGATGCTAGGCCCGTCAAGCCTTAACTGTGAAAGTAGATAAAGACAGCCTCTCATTTCTTGCCCACACCAACTATAGGTAGTTTGCAGAATATGCCACTTCACTTTTAACCTGGTTAAAATCTGCTGTCTAAAGTAGAGTAGAGTCAGAAAACACTCGTGTATGCAGCAACCACTTCGTAAAAGGTGAGGCTACAATCATTTAACCACTAAATTTTATATGTGAATAAAATCTAAAGAAATGCAGACCGAAGTATGTTTCCAGTAACTTAAGTCATCACTAAGTAGAGAATAGTTTGGTCTTTAGCTTGTTTTGCATCTAAATACATTAAAATAAATAAACAGTTCACCTGATCAAAAACAAGACATTGCTCTTAGCTGATAGCAAGCTAGCAAGTAAGGTAACCAAGCTAGAACATTTGTTTGTATTTCCAAATATTTTGCTTGTTAATTCAGAGGACAAGCTTTAGTGTTGGCTGTTTGCATCCAAAACAATACAAAAGAAAATAATATGGGCTTTTTAGTTTTTACTTTATTACTGTAATCACATGTAACATTGGCTGGGAAAAACACCTGAGTAATGCAAGTTACATAAAAGCCGGCTGCTATCTGCATTGAAGTTTAACAAGCACAAACCACAACATATTATGTTTAATAGCAGTACCCTAATCACTTATTTTATTGCAACTATCTATCTTTACTTTTTGCTAAGACAAACTAAAGAACAGATAAAGAGTGTTGCTGCTCCTTCAGATTCTTTCACACTACATTATCATGAGGAAGAAAGCTTGACTGGCCTACCATACCATCTCTCATTTCTTTAGGCTGTGATTTTTTTAAATGCTTTTCTGTTGAGGGTTTAGCAAAGGGCTCATTTTTCATGTATTAGCCAGATTCGGACAAGTCTCCCCAGGACACAAAGTTTATCTCGACTTCCACACTGATTTACTGACAGACTGGCCTTTCAGTGAAGCACAGCCATGAATCTGAGCCCCCTGCTGTTAAACCAACAGCATCCATGTTCACATCAGACCAAAATCCAGTCCAACAGGGAGTGTTTTTGTACAGGAAGGTGCTATCCTCCCTCCCCAGCCAAGATTTAGTCCTGATCAAGAGCTATTTATAAGTGGAGGAGACAGAGTAATATATTGAGAAGCTTTTCTGTGCTGCACTCCACTGTGAGAGTGAATGCCTGTAATGATTTATTATGTCACGCTGTTGTGCTAGAGTAGTGATGATGATGATGATGTTGATGACGATGCAGTTTAAAATGAATCTTAAAATCTGTCAATATGAAAAGAAGTCTTTGTTTATGAATAAGAGCCGACTGCGATTTTCCTGTTTATAGTTTGTTGCCTGGCAACAGTTGACACAGGTGACACTGAAAAAGACACTTCCTGTTATAAAAAACACAAATCAGGAAACAGTGGCACCCTCTCTTTTCTCTCTTGCTCTCTTCTATTTCTCTCTTTAAACTCCCCAAAGATGGGCCCCCCCTAGTGGATCGGCTGACTTACTACAAAAAGCACAAAGAGACTCAATCATCATTAAAAGGCGCCATATTACTTTCTGACTTCTCTTCAGAACCATTGAGTACTTTCTCTTCTTCTTCTCCTCTTTTGAGTGCTTGTCCTTGTGCTGTTTGACACCCTGAAATTATTTCTATAAAAGCATTGCTAATGTGAAAAACAAGTGAAACTGTTTTCTTATTTTTGTTTGTCTCCTGCATTAGTTCTGCGCTGTGACAATGTATGACACCAGGGTTGAGGCCTTACCCATCATGTACAGACAGCGTAGGACAGATTTGCCCTCAAGCTGATCTAAAATCAGTGTGTTATTCCTCTCCAAGGTTTGAGGGCCCCACAGTGTTGATCTTGTGAGGGGGCAACATCTTCCTAAACCTGTACATAGCTTCCTGTCTCACTTTTGTCCATACAAGATTTGTACAATAATCAGTGAACGAGAAGAGAATTCACAATGTCGATAAAAATTTTAATGAATCACATTTGAATTTAGAATTTAGTAATGAAGCTTTCTTTATGATAAAACGACTAAGAGGTTTGTGGTATTATTTTAGCCATCGTCTGCAGGTGTTTAAACATCTTTTGTTTCTTTGTTTGGCTCGGGTGTGTGTGGCTGACTGTAGCACATCATTGCTACTGTGTAGTTTTACTAGACAACAGATTGGAGGCACCAAATCTGCAGCGTGAGACTTTAAATATAGTTCTATAAACCTATAAACATTGACCAGAGCTGTTAGTTTTTCAATCTTTGTTGTTTCTGGGTTTTGAAGTAGTGATAAAGTGGATCCTTTTACATTTGTAGACTTAAAAAGTTGTGTGCACACAACCCTAAAGAAGAATCTTCTGACGGCTCGCCTGCTGTGCTGCCAGCGTGCACCACAGCAGGAGCCTTTCCTTATTTCTGTCTTTCTCTCTTGATCTTTCTGAGGCATTATTGAACCTGAACCACACCAGCTGAAAACAAGGACAGTGCCTTTAGTTTTATATGTCAACAACCCCAACTGACCACACATCATTAAAACTTCTTCAGCACCCCTTAAACTAAACTCTGCCTATTATGCATACACAGGGCTTTAGATAATATGACTCTGAAAACGAATGAATCACAGATTTTAAAGCCAGCTCTAAAGTATGATTTACATATTTCACCAACAGTAATGCAGCTCTGAAAGCAGGACCTAAGCACCCAACACTGAGAACACCACCCCTACTCTAACGTATCCCAGAACTTTTCTATTCAGTCACAGATTCATGCATAAATTATTTGAATTTAGACTACAAACCCTTTAGTAATCTACGCACATGCCTGGTCACAAAAACTAACATCATCCAAGAAACATCTACTGTTTTTATATTTAATATAAGCCATGTTGAGTCAAATAAAACTCCTTTCTTGCCTGTGAAGTGAACTGATGCTCTAGTAAAGCAGTCTGTGCTACATCATAGTTTTAGTTGTAAGCTAGAACTGCTGAAAATTCACTCTAAGCCACTAGTGGGAGCACTAAGCAACTCACCAAGAGTTACAAATTCAATTAAAGATAGTTTTCTTTAACAGCATAGAAAGTTTTTGACATCTAGTTTGTGATTTCTTTCCAGTAGTCATGGTCACAACAGGATGACTCTTTAAGACCCCAGTAATCTTGACTTTTCTTCTAGAGCCATTAGCAGTTCAAATTATTTAAGGTGTCTTTCCACCAAGTGGTTTGGTTCGGTTTGGTTTCATGCAGTATGCAATTTTTGTGTGTTACCATCAGAAGTTGAAAAGGGCACTAGAAAAACTGACCCTCGCTGTCCTACTTTCTTGGCACCCTTTTGTTAGGGTACCAAATGTACATACCTGACCCTAACCCCCAAAATCCACATACTCCACCTGCGCAAGTTCCAGGTGCACAGCGCAGAAGAGCAGAGCTAGGCTCTTTGCAGTCTACTGATTGAGTTCTGTCAATCTCATTTATTCCTGGCCAGTGAGAGCAACTAAACACATGACATAATGGACATGCAGAGTTCTGGACAGAACTTGCCATTGGAGCCGGTTGGTGTAACATTCTCATGCCGAAGCTGGTCAGGAGAAGAGCAAAATCATCTTTTCTGCCATGAAAAGCTTTCAGCATGATACTTTTGCTCTTCTTTTGGTAAAGAAATCTGGTCCAAATCTGATAAGACTGCCAGTATAGTTAACCTGAAACACCAGACGGACTGCTTCATATTTCCAGTGCATGAATATATTTCCTATTCACCTGGAAAACCTTCCTTACAAAGCATTTGGGAAGGGTAAAACTTAAAAAAAATATTCTCAGAAGGTGACTGGACAAACATTCTGTTGAGAGCCAAACAGACATGACAAAATGTGGTAGTCAGGTATGCGTGGCTTTGGATGTAGCCTGAGCCCAACAGACAGGTGCTGCCATAGTTTATGAACAGTGGAGCTTGTCAGTGGACATGCAGAGGAGACATGCAAAAACATCTCTGCCCAGAGAAGCTGTCGGTGTAGCTCTTTGCTGTTGTTTTAATGACAAAATGTGACCCTGTTGTTATAAAACTGCTGCTACACTATATCTAAATCTGAGCTTGCAGCAGCCATTGTATGGCTTACAGTACAACCAAACCCCTTGGGTAACCATCACAAACTTATGCCGAGCAGATCGTAAGAAGAGTGGAAACATCTTTCCGGTCATGAAAAGCTGTTCATTTCTTTTATTCGATAAAGAAATGTGGTCTAGTACTGATACAACTGCTGTTGTAAAACAGCATCCAAGCTAAACGCTACAGCCATTGCCACTCTCTCCAAATGCAACTTTACCCGCCCGCAGATACAGTCTCATTTTCTTCAGTGACACTGATAGGTTCAGTCTGTTTTCAGACCTGGCACAGTCATTTCAGTTTGGAGCTTTGTAAGATGACAGATGTGGAATCTGGCCAACCCATCATCTTTCCAAGATTGTCATAAATTTTCTTTTAAAGGAAATGGTGATTTGCTAAACCATTTTTGGTACTGCTTAGATTAAAGTTAAAGCCCGACAAGTTACAGGCCGTAATGGTGTGTCTTTGCAACTGAGCTGGTTGTGAGATTAGGCTCTTGATATATGAACGTTAGGAGCTGGCTCCCTTTTGAGAGCCAGTCTCGTTCAGGGTCTACTGTACAGAACCAAACTGGATGCCTGGTGGAAATGCACCATTATAGTGAATAGATAGCACAGAAACTACTGAATGCATAGGCAAGAAGTGTGTCACAAGCTTTATTGATTCCCGGTGAAATGTTCTGTTTTAATGCTGTGATCCTTCAGTGCTACCGTGTGATTAGATTTGTTATCTGTATTAACTATTCTAGCAGGATGAAGTTAAACTTATTTGGTGAGGTTTCATTCATTATGCCCCCATCAGGTCAAAATTTTAATGTCCCAAAACTTTATTTTCTGCGTGGCTCATATGCTTGCATAACATCATTTTGTTAGAATTGCTGTTGTTAACACTTCCTGTATTAAGAGGGCTGCCAGCCAGCTTATTCATACTTTTTCCAGTGTTACGACCATTGATAGATTTAGCCCCATCCACCCTGATGTCGTCTGTTTTTATTCTTTTTGCGCTGATCTCTGGCTGAAATGTTAAAAGTTCTGAGAAAAATCTGAAAATGAACATGATCTATAGCTCTGGATCAGGGCTGAACATAACCCATCCTCTCCCAAGGAAAAGGACCAAGTAAGCAGCAGTCATATAAGACGTCTCCCCTTTAAGCATCTTACAAATAGATAACACCGTTTTTACAAACATTGTAAACATGAAGAAATGTTTAAAGTCGTTCTGCTTGAGGAGGTGAAAGCAGCCGTGCTTCTTTTCTACTCACAAGAAGCAACAATACCAAACTGTCCATATTTGACACCCAGAATCCAGTGATACGTTAACAGGATTATTGGTTAACTATGCATCTCATAGTGACGTGGATTGCCTTGCCATTGCTTTGACCTAATTGGTTCACATATGTGGAGAGGGAGAGTTCCCATTGGCGCGCAGTTGTTTGGATTGGCGGCCATGACATTGACTTCAGCGCTGAGGGGGGACTGTCATTGTATGTGGTACTTTAGAGGCCACACACACACGTAAATATAAGTACAGACACTCTCTCTCTTCCTCCCTTTGTCCTTTGCAGAGTGTCGATCGCCCCCCCCCCCCCCCCATGCCCCCCTCGTGTTCCCCAGGGGAGGCCAAACCTGCTGTGCCATCAGAAGCTCACACCGTCTTTCTTCTCCCCCTCCCTCGGCCCTAATCTCATCATATCTGAAGCTCCCGTCTCCCCCTCTCCTCCCCTCCCGTAGAACTGCCACACCACCAGGATTAGGAATATTAAAAGTATTCTGTTGATTTCAGGCTCGTGACCTTCCTCAAAAAGTCATCCCTCATTCTTCAGATAGCCTTATTAATCTTTATTCCCTCTCCTTTTCTTACTTTTCTCTCTGACTATTCAGACGTGATGCTCACTGTCCTGTCAGGAATCCTGCATAGGAATGAAGCAGGGTGTTTTGTGCCAAAGCGAGGTCATTTCAATGGCAATATTGCTGCCAGTATCTACATATATACACAGGAATATTCTGTGAGATTGCATCTTGAATCCTTCTTTATCTCTTCCTGTATTTTCAAGCATTTAAAACTAAAAGAATCACAGATCAGACAGAGGCATCTCCTGACCATCTCTTCTACAGTTTACTGTCCATGAAAATCTGATTGCATTCGCCTCAAATCAAACAGGAAACTGAAGTAAATGCAAATGAGTTTTTTCTTTATTATGATTTCTCAGCGAGCATGCAGTGCCTGACTGTATCTCAATATGAATCCATGAAGATGGCTACTGCCTCGATGAAACCTGAGGGAATTTCAGCATCACATCTTGACAGCAATTAGTGGCACAATCTGTTTCATGCTCGCTGATATAACTAGGCTCTGGACAGATCTCATACTGAAGTGATACAATGTTCTGTACATCTTAATATTATTCAACTGTGGAAGAGGAGACATTCACAGGACTCAGCCTACAAAAATCTACTGTGCTTTTTTAAAGCAGATGTTTCAATCAGAAAAAATAGATGACATGATTTTTCACCTTACTGTGGCCTTTCGTGTAACAATCTGGAGTTTTTTTTGTGTCCATGGCTTCCTATCTGGGGTGTTAAAGAGATATTTATATCTGTATTGTTTTGGTAAGAAAAGAAAAATAAAGACAGATAGAAATACACCAGAACTCAAAGATTAAATTAGGTTTGAACAATTCTTCAAAATCAAACGTGACAAAAAGAAAACATATCTGTAACATTCACCAAAGCCTGTGATGCCTGTTTTAAATGATAGATTCTTGTACAAAAAAGGTATAAAATAGCAGAAAAGACTTACAGATACAAACACAAAATGAAGATAAGAAATGCCTTCAAATATTCTGGAGGGGAGGATTTAAAAAAAAAGTAAAAGAAAAGCTTCTTTAAGAAAATGTGTATGTTTTTTATTCAATTTTCTAGTAGTTGCAAACAAAACTTGGTGTTTTTTCTCTTTGTGTGTTGTGTGTTGTCTTAATATTTGAATGTATTTTACTGCAGTGCGAATTTGCCAAAGATATCATATCACTTGATTTCTCTCTCTCTTTAATTCTTTCTTTTAGTTGTTTTGTTTTTGAATTGTTACCAATTCTGTTCAGATAACTGGAAATAAATTGTGAATTTGATGTTATGATTATTTTTCATAATTCTATTGTTAATATTATTGTTATTTTATTTCCTGGGTTTATGTGAAATATTAAATTGCAGTTTGCTTGATGCATCGCCTCATACTCAGTCTGTGTACCTGTCCATCCGTCCACCTGAGTGACTGTTGTTGGTGAATTTATTCCATTTATGTACCTGTAATGTGAAGCTAAGAAGTAATTATTTGTAAATATTTGCCATAATTTTATTGGTCCTTCAGAATAAAAAAATAATTTTTTGGAGTTGAAGCTTCTGTGTCAGTGCTTAGCTGCAAAGCTCTGTGTTTCTTTATGCATGTCAGCGATGCATGCACACATCCTGGCTGCTGGTCTAAATGTCACATTCCTAAACATCCAGAGCAGGAGGCTGTTCCTGGGGACAATGAGTCCAAACCCCTCCCTTCCACCTCTCTGACTAAATGTAGTGTCCCAGTGCTGCAGTCTTGGCTGCAGGCCGAGTCCAGGAGGGGGCAGAGGTGTGTTTGTGTGTGTTTGTGTGTGAAGATTAGAGGATGTGAAGGAAGGGGGTGAAGGGTGATAATAGGACACAAGCCGCGACATGGCGACAACACGCTATGCACACAGAAAACAGCACAAACCCAGCTTGAGACACAGGCTGCGCTGTCCGCTGCTTGGGTGTCTGCCCAGGACGCTGGAGTGGCTTGGTGCACCTTTGTGTGTGTGTGTGTGTGTGTGTGTGTGAGTTTAAGCTCCTTTAGTTGTTTGCAAACTAAAGGGAGACCTCGTGAAAGAAAGTATAATCACCTGCGGAAAAGTTAACTGTCACTTGTTAATCCCAGGCAGAGGGACCGGAGCAGCGTACTATGAGGCCTTGGGGCATGCTACATAACCAAGGAACTTCATTAATTAATACTTCCTTGATGTCATCAGCCTCTTAGCAGGGAAGACATTCAGCATAAAGGGCCTGAGATCGATAAAGGAGCGTTTATTTTACTAGATATGTCATGATGTATATGCTTGGGTGTGTGCATAGAGATGGAGCGGTGAAACTGGTGAAGATTAACAGGTGAAGCATCCATAGTTGTGTTTTTTTAAGTATTGTAATGTGTATTTATTTTGTTATTCTATTGTGTCAGGATGTTTACATGTTTATGTTTGTGTATGTTTATGTTTTGTATGTCACATGGGAACTGAGTAGACCTCAGGAAGCATGACTGCTGATATGCAGAAGCTAATGCGGCTCTAAATGAAAAGAAAAACACAGCTGTGCATAAACTGCATGTTGCAGACATTTCTGAATGCAATGGAAATTGACAGCCTTAAGCCTTTTTTTTCTCTCTCTCTGAGGGACCCCCAAAACAGACATCTTCAATATCAGTGCAACCTACAGGTGCATCTCAAAAAAATGGAATAACATGTAAAAGTTGATTTCTTCCTTTGGTTTACCTCAGAAAGTAAAGTTTTAATATATTCTAGATTCATTTCATACAAAGTAAAACATTTGAAGACTTTTTTGTTTTAATCTTGATGATAATCTTCATTGAAATAATAAAAAAAATCAATTATCTTACAATATTACAATCTTGTGGAAAACTCCAACTTACAAAGGTGTCCTGAGCCTTCATCCTCTCACTCTGGTTCAGTACACACAACCACAACCATGGGGAAGACTGCTGACTCAACAAATGTCCAGAAGTCAATTATTGGCAACCTTCAAAGGGGGGTAAGCCACAGGTCACTGCTGAAAGGACAGGCTATTCTTAGAGGCTGTTTAAAAGCATATTCATGGAAAGTTGAATGGAAGGGAAAAGTGTGCACAAGCAACAGGGATGAGCTCAGCCTTCAGAGGATTGTCAAACAAGAATTTAAGGGAGATTGAAAAAGAGCCATCACACACAGACGGGTTCAGGAAATGTTCTAGAAGTGTTTTGTTCCCAGTGTCAAACTAATCACAGATGTTATAAGTTTCTCATATGGGATAGGGAGAAAAAGAACTGGACTGTTGATCAGTGGACTAAAGTCCTGTTTTCACATGAAAGTAAATTTTTCATTGGATTTGGAAATCAAGGTCCCAGAGTCTGGAGTAAGATTAGAGAGACACAGGATCCAAGGTGCCATATCAAGTCCAGAGTCAGCACTGTCAGCCATCAACCAGGAGATTTTAGAGCATTTCATGCTTCTTTCCTTTTCCAGCAGGACTAGGCACCTGCCCACAGTGAAGCCAAAACTACTAGATACTGGTTTGCTGACCATGGTATAACTGTGTTTGATTGGCCAGCAAACTGGTCTAAATCTTGGGGGAAACGTCAAGAGAGATAGCAGACTCAACAATACAGATGAGCTGAAGGCTGCTATCAAAGAAACTTGGGCTTCATAACAGCAGTACCACAGACTGATTGGCTTTAAACTACGTCACATAGATGCAGTAATTTGTGTAAAAGGAGTTCCAAATAATAACTAAGTGCAGAAATGAGCATAATTTCCAGAAGGTTGGCATTTCTGTTGTTTCTGTTTCTTTTTTGGAGATGCATCAGTATATCATAATTGTATGCTAGTTTTAGCCCTTGGAGCCTGGACATGTATTCCATTGCTGCAATACATACATTTAAATATGAAATTGTAACATGGACATTCAAGATCCTTAATATAAATTGCTCTCCCTGTATTTCTGATGTGTTTGACAAATTCATAATGAGATGAAAGTATGGTTGCAAAGTTCAATCCCATAGTTAAAAGGAAGCTTCACTATGCCAGAAGACTACTAAGTTTATCCTAACATTCACAGCTTCAGTGTATTTCTGACAGGTGCAGAGCTGATATAGCATCTGTCAGATCAATGTCCATTTGAAAAACAAGGGCCTGACAGTGTTTAGTTAGTTAGAAAGCAGTGCCACACCCTCTGCCCTCTTCACTCTCCTCTTCTTGCTGTAGATTACATAACATGACTAGGTACTGACATGTTCTACCTCCCCTCCACTTCCTTCTCCCTCTCCTCCTCCTCTGGCTTCCTATACAGAGCAGGAGACAGACAACAGTGGTACTTATGCAGGCCAAGAAGTCATGCAAATTAACGTCAGTCAGCGTCGGTATTTTTTGGCCCTCCAGAGCCCCTGCAGGGAGGAGGCGTGGGGGCCAACTGAGTATAATTGGGCCTCAGCTGATTAGTGAAGAGGGGCTCATACAGGAGAGAGGAGGGGTGAGAAGGGGAGATGCTGAAGAGATATAAGGAGTGAGAAGGGGAGAGGAGGAAAGGAACTGACAGAACAGTCAGGAGGAAAGGATGGAGCATGGAGCGCGTTCATACACGTGTTGCATTTTCAAGACGGCCGCTGCTTTATCACTGTCTGTACCAACTTTTCCTGCTCTGTACTCTTTATTTGTCCTGCATACATCAGTGATGAAAATCAACAGACAAGGGACGACTATTTCATTGTTTCCCTAGGCTCACAGATACTGACTATCATATTTCAGCAGAAATGACCATGAGGAAACCATTATACTATCCCTATATATTCCTAAAGTCCATAAAAGGACTAGATGATTGGGATGGGAAGGAGGTAACGTATACTGATCTGAAATGATACATTTGAGCATTAGCTTATCAAGAGATATAATCTCATCTTTTTTAGTGACTCCAATTTCAACCCAACTTGAAATGCTCTATCCATACCACATGAGGTATTTAAATGATTTCTCACTATGGGAGCATGGTGTGAAAGGCCCTTGCAACTGTAAAACCATCTAAAATGTGATTGAATGTAAAGTAGAGTTTCACCATAAGGTTCCTGCTGTACTTTGATATACAGTAGGTTCAGTTAGAGGGAGTTTTGGGCAGAGAAAAGCAAGATGTAGAGTCACGATTGGCTCTCCAACTGAGGCATTTAGGAGCAGTTTCATGAAAGCAGGGTTCTTTCCAGTACAGCACTCACCTTTGAAAGTGCGGGAGAGATAACTCAAACTTTACCTGCAGCCTTTTTGTAGAACATTCATCACAATAAATGAGCATTTCTTCATTAAAAGAAGACCAAAGAACAGTTTTGAGTTGTTTTCTTTTCAAAAACGACAAAAGTTGTGTACTGGCATGTCTACAGTTGCCATGGTTCACGTTATGCAGTTCTTCGTGGAGTTTACTCCTTCAGTAGGGGCACAGTTCAGAATCGGTAGCGCTACGTCATTTGTTTTGTTGCTCTGATTGGCCCGTAAAGATGTGACAGACAGAACGTTCGTCCAATCACCCTCCAAGTTTTTTTTCAAAGGCTCTACCTTTTCCCAAATCCTATGTATGAGAGCTTTTCCAGATGGACGTGTGAAACAAATCCATCGGGCGTGCCAGGTTAGCCCAACACTGATTAACACAGAAACCATCATTATAAATAAAGATTCCTTCCCTTCTGCAGCACTATTAACCAAATGAAGCAGAGTAAACATGCTGTTTACAGGAAAAAAGCTCGTGGAAACATTCCAACATAGCTAACATAGCTCCGTTAGCAGCATAAGCTACTGTAGCTGTTTTTTGCTGCATGCAGTGCATTTTTAGTTGATCAGTATAACTTGAGTTCATAAAACTAATTTTTGATGGTATTTGAAATATTCAGTGCACTGTACTGAATTTAGTATATTTCTGTTTGAATGACTCTACCTTATTATTTACAGTCTACAGAATAAAGTTAACAGTTATGCAATTATTATTTCATTTTTATTCACTGTACTCTAAGTATTATTCATGTCCACATGTGTAACATTTAAATTACTATTGATGTCCCCTTGTATTGACAGGAACATTAGTTCCCACTTGTCCTAGTTTCAAGGGACAGTAATGACCGTGACGGCCGAGAAGACTGGACAAAGTCAATGGACAAGAAATGAGGGTTACTCTTTGTAGATAATGTGGCTACATAGCTAAAGTAGCTAAAGCTCAAGAAGCTCATGAGTATCTATACTAACAAAGCTAAAGCGGCTTATGTTAGCTATGTAAGCTAATTTATCTACATAGCTTACTTAGCTATGTTAGTTTTAGCCATGTTTGCTAAAGCTCTTGTTGCTAAAGCTTACATAGCTACATTTGCTCATGTAGTAATGTTAACTACTGACTACGCTAAAGCTAACAAAGCTAAGGTTAGCCACTGTTCACGTGTCTCTTTCTAAAATGGGTCTATAGCCTACATAATTTCCCATGCGTTGACCTCTGACCTCTTTCTCTGTTCTATTTATCTGATGTTGCTTCATCTTTATGTTTGCAATGTAGGTATTTCATGAATGTAACCAAGAGGGTCTGGCTGCAGACCTCGATAAAACCTCTACGCTGGGGCGTTCAGCTGGAGACTTCCATGCTGGGGTGTGCAGTGTGTTAGCTATTGTTAGCATGACTTCACTGCTGTGCTTACTAGACCTTAGCATAGCCCCAGGCGTATGGGTCTACACTGGGCGTGCAGCAGCAGACCCCGAGCCCTACCCTGGGCCCTGCAGTAGCAGACCCAGACCCCTACGCTATTAAAACCTGAGTTGTTCAGTTTAGGCATTAAAACCTGAGTTGTTCGATTTAGGCATTAAAACCTGAGTTGTTCGATTTAGGCATTAAAACCCAAGTGGTGGGGAGCCGGTTGGCCTAGTGGTTAAAGGTGCTCCCCATGTAAGCAGGCAGCCTGGGTTCGAATTTGGCCTGAGGCCCTTCACCGCATGTCTCTCCCCCACTCTTGACCCTGTTTCCGACTGTCCTTCTCTATTGAATAAAGGCACAAAAATGCCCAAAAATAAATCTTAAAAAAAAAACCCCGAGTGGTTAGATTTGGGTAAGCCAGTGGGCAAGAAGCTAGTGCAGAAAATTCATTGTGGGTAATATACGTCACGCCCCAGCGCAGAGGTCCGCCCCAGCGTAGAGGTTTGCTCGAGGTGTGCAGCCAGATGTCTCTCAATGTAACTGCCAGATTTTGTTTATGAATAAAGCTGAATTTTAAAAAATTTAAAGCTTGGATTAAATTGTACTGGCAAATTCGGTACTTTTGTTCTGACTTGTTTTCTAAGAGTCCTGGTTACACCCCAGGTCCCCACCCCAGGATGTCTTCCCCCATTCTCTCTCATATTTCCTGTCTCTCTTCAGCCGTCCTGTTGTGTAAAGGCAAAAAGTAAAGTAAGAGTGATTGAGAGGGGAGTTAATTTTTTTTAGAAGTATCATCTTTCTAGCCTGTGGCATTTTTGCTTTTAGCAGATTTTTTAGGGGTCAAATGAGTTCTTCTCTCATGAAATGTTACAAGCCATCTGTTTTCTACCCCCTTTAATCATCAGGTGTAATTACTGTGTAAATCAAGCAAGACTTAAAAATTCATAGAGAGAGAGATGCAAGCCAGTCTCATGCTGGTCTGAGTGTTGGCTCATCAGACAAAGAGAAACTCTGACAGACTGCCTGTGAAAAAAAGTGGTTTGACCTTTTCACTGAGACATTTGGACCTCACAGAATGAGTGTTTACATGCCTCTCATTGCCCTTTACAGCAGCATCCATTCCCACACATACACTAAAGGCCCACAGATGATGTTAACACTGTAACAGTGGTAAAAAAAGGTTTACAAAGACTCTTATGAGCTGTGTTTCACTCATTACAGCCCCCTGGACACACGAAATGACGAGACACGCGGTTCCATGTGTAGTTTTTTTCTCCGCCCTTGGCCTGTCACTCACATCACTCCCTCACACAGATACTACATGTTACAAATGTCAGACGTGAGTACAGTGTGTCCATGTGGGTACACGTGTGTCAGTGTGTAGATGTTGGACCATTGACAGGCATGGAAGCAGCTTGTTGAACTAATAGCCTAACTAATGTGTCTACATCCCCTCCCTCCCCCCCTCTCCCCCCTGCAAAAACTGACATTTACAAAGCGAGTAGAGGAAGGAGGGAGGCAAAGGAGAGAGAGAGGATGGCAAAAAAGGGAAAAGGAGTGGGTTGACAAGCAGTGGACCCTCTCGCCCTCCCGTCTGACTCTGTCTATCTCCCCCTTACTCCCTGAGGGTTTGTCTCTGAGGATAGTGCTATGATGAATAGGCCTGTCTAAGCTAACCTAGCAGAGACCAATTAAAGAGAGAAAGAAGTAAAAGCTAGAAAGCAATGAGAGAAACTGAAGCAGAGGGAGAGCAAGACACAGGGAGGGAAAAGAAGGGCTGATAGGTTAAAAAGGAGGTAGGAGAATTGGGGTAAAGTGGAAAGTTTAAGACAATGTATGGTGAGAGTACTGTTGTCTACATGTGTGAGTGTAGGCGAGCTGTCAGCGCTGAGGGAGAGGCAGTGTGAGAGGGGTCGGCCTCTTAAGTCTTAACCTCGTCTTCTGCTGCAGGAGAGGCTTTGACAGCAGAGACGCACAAACAGGACCGGGCCTCAGACTTCCCCCTCCTCCTCCTCCAGAGAAACTTATCAATGCTGCATTCCTTCTGCACGTCTTCTTCACTCCTCCCTGATTGTTGTGTTAGTCCTTAATATGCTAGCCAAGCTTTTTCCCCACATTCATTCTGACATTAGTAAAAGTGTTAATATTGACCATTAACCCATTAAACACCACAACAAACTTTCATGAATTCCTTCACATCACTTACAGGTGCATCTCAAAATAATAAGAATATTCTAAGAAAGATAATTTTGATGATAATTTCATAGCTCATAAAATATTTTTAAAAATCTGCAGTCTTAAAAATACTAGAAAATCTTCCTCCAGATTCTGGGACCCTGATTTCCCAAATGAAATGCAAAATTTACTTTAATCTGAAAACAGGACTTAAGACCACTGAACAAGGGTCTTTTTGCTCCTTAGCCCAGGCATACGATATTACATACAGGCTGTGCTTGATACAGTTTGCCCAAGTGGCAACCTCTGGTCCTGAAAAATGAAGCCAAGGCGGAAGTGCAAAAAAATTGCAATACAGCGAGTGTCCACTTGAGGCTGGCTGCAGGAACACCAGAAGTCCCGTCTGAATGCATGTTAAAAAGCTGGGTTTTTACTCTAGGAATAAACTTGTTTACAGCCTGGTTCAAAAACCAAACGTGTCTCATTATGTAATGCCTTCATGTGCTCTCACTGTACGGGGGGTGAATTTTTTTGTACCACAATGGTTTAGATTATATTGAGGAAAAGCCTCACTGCGGACTGATTGGTGCGTCTCATTTGATTGACAGATAGCTCGACAGGCAGAAGCTACGTTTCTGTCAGCCAGAACGCTAGCTAGCTGACAAGAAGTAGAGCTTAGTGAGCAGGCTGTTAGGTTGATCCAAAGTCCGGTTGAGATCATGACGTTAATATGAAAAGCTGCCGCGGATTGGCTTCCAAAGCAGTTTGAGTCCGCCTATTGTAAGTAGACAGCTGATGTCACACAGGGTTCGTCCAATTGTTTCTACAGCCTATGGGTTTGCCTCACTGATACCGCTGTTGGCTGCACAGATGTTTCAGTGAAAACACTGTGTACCTTTCTTTCAAAAATTTGTACATAAGAGAGACTGATAATGTCCTTTCTGCCAACTCACTCAGTTAATCTGTTAGCTAAGCACGGACACTGACACAGCTATCTGTGTTGACCTTCCACTGGAGTACAGCTATGTGCCAACAGGTAGGAGAGAAACAGAAATTGTGCAGAGACTTATTTTACTTATTTATTCATTTATTTTTGTGGGTGACAAAAGGTAAAGGGAAATTGCAGTTTTTTCATTGACAGATTACTTTTAGAAAAAGGTAAAAACAGATTGCTTGGATTGCAAAACTAACTTGTTACATTACGTTAAAACAAAAAACTTAAACTGTGTACTTTAATGGATGATGATAACATGTTACCCTAACACCACTGCAACCTTAATAATGTCTTATACCAATGTATCAAGCTTTCTTATATTTGGGATTGGAACAATGTGTCATGATGCGATTAAAATCAATAAAAATATGAACAATTTCAATAGAATTGTCTACAAAATACTACAAAAAAACAGAAGAGGGAGCAGTTGGCCTCTTCTTCGAGGCAGACAGACATGGCAGAAGCGAGTCAAGATTTTATTTTGTTAACTTCAAAGCCTCAAAATAAAACAGTATTAATTAGATGTACAAAGAAAAATGAAAGTGGATATTTTGCATTTTTATTAATATAGAACTGAAATAAAAGAATCACATTTATTAAATTGCCTCCATTGTCACATCTACAGAGGAGGATTGGGGCTAGAGGTGAAGGAATAAATAATGCTGTGCACTTCATTTCTGAATGACAAAAAAATTGAAATGATAAAAATAAAGTCAAAATTTTCAAAAATAAAAATGAAATACAGTTTCAAGATTAAAGTTAAAATGTCAAGTATAAAGCTGATATGTCGAGAATAAATTCAAAATGCTGAGAATAAAGTCAAATATACCAAGAAAAGAGATGAAATACTGTTTCATGATTAAAGTTGAGATGTCGGTGAAAAAAATAAAAATTTCAAGAATAAATGGAAATAGAAGTTCAAGAATGGAGCCAAAATTTAGAGAGAGGAAATAAAATTTCAAAAATAAAGATGAAATATGGTTAAAGTAGAAATGTCTACAATAAAATTTAAATGTCAAGAATAAAGTCAAAGTAGTGTGAATAAAGCCAAATTATTGAGAATAAAGTTGAAATCTAGAAAATAAGGATGAATTACAGCTTCAAGAATAAAGAATAAATCAGAATGCTAAGAATAAAGTCAGATCCATCGAGAATAGAGATGAAATACACTTACAGATAAAAGTCAAAATGATGATTATAAAGTTGAGATGTCGAGATTAAAGCCAAAATGTTTAGAATAAAGTTGAGAATAAGTTGAAATTTTGATAATCAACTAAAACTATATTAGACTTTAACAAACAGTGGATCTTAGGCAAACACTGTGGTCATGACCTCTCATCATTTTGACTTTATTCTTGTGGTGTGCAGCATTATTTTTTCCTCACCTCTGGCCCTTATCTTCTTCAATACATGTCTCATACAAAATGTGTGCATTATATCATGAGTTGTGTGCATGTTTACATCATAACAGAAACTTTTATTTGTTCAACCATGCTATTTTACCCCTCTTTAATCCTTTGTAGATAGTGTGAGTGTCTCATTTTACTAAGAACTTTGTCTCCACGTGGCCTGGCCAGGGATCAAATGCTACCAATACTTTCCCGCCTGTGTCTGCAGAGCTAATTTTCCTCCTTCAAACAAACATTTGATAAATGACCTCCTCACTCTCATCTTTTAAAATAGGAAAAACTCTCCTCTCCTTCCTCCAGATGATCTCCATGCTCCTCTCCCCATCTCTGAGACAATTACAAACATCCCGTTTCCCATTTATCACCAACAATTAAACAGCATGGACGGAGGCTACTTCATAAGCAGAGAGGAGAGGGCGCCGAGGAGCGGGTGGAGACGAATGCGAGGGGGAATGAAGTAGAGTCAACAGTGGGAAAGAGAGAGGAAGGCTGACAGCACAATTAAGGTTTTTAATTCTCTGCTTGAGTGGGCCGGTCCAGTCTTTATGCTAATTAGGATGCCATGGCCATGTAATAAATCTCTATGATCCAGCCTCATTTCCCCTCTGTCTCTCTGTCTGTCTCTTTCACACACTCTCACACACGTTTACAACCGCACACAAAGTTCATCCATTATTTTCTACGTCTGCATCCTCAGGCTGGAGTGGTAATAGTTTTGATAAAATTGTGCAAATTTTTAATGCTTCCCTGAGATGTGAGAGCCTCAGCGTGTTAGCAAAGGCTGTTTACTGGTTGGCCAAGCATTCGTCGACTTGGCTCAAAGCCTACACCACATGTAGTTTCTCTCCCTGTTAACTCTCTTTATTAGTATTTTTCAGGAATATGGTTTGCATACCCTGCACTGAATAAACACACACTTTAAAGTGTAATGAATACAGAAAATTCTCTTATTCCTTCCTGTTTTTTTTTCTTATTTGCTCATCTCTATTTGACTGGCATGTCTAATGATAACATATGCAGATGGGAAGAAAACAGCACAACAATCCGCAGATAATTGGGAGGCCCTATTTAAAGATGAGGAGAGAGAAAATCAGGGAGATAGATAACTGGACAACAGCAGGCTGGTGGTTAAAGAAGCAGCAAGAGATACATTTTTACCCTCATTTAGGTCACAAAGACTCACACTAATCAGTGTTTTTTCTCTGCTGTTTCCTACAAAATGTCCAAAAGTCAATTTAAAGAAGGAATCTATGTAGAAAACCAGCTGCACTTGTATGTTCATTAAACAAATGAAGGTAAAAGCATGTCCAATCTAACTGCGGTGGATTTTTAATCAAAGAATTTCTTTCCAGAAGACCTCAGCCCTGCTGTGCACCTCCGCGACCAAAGAACCTCAGCCTGCTTTTAGTGTGGCTGCTGTCAGCTTTCTTCTTCTGCTGCAACATTTTCTCTTTAGTGGTTTTGCTGTTGATTTTACGGAACTGCATGAAGACCAGAATTGCCCCAACCCCGATCACCAGCGCCAGGTGAAGCAGATACAGAGCCACCTGGAGACCGATCAGCAACAGGGAGACACAGATGGAGATGACACACCAAGGCCCGGCTAGGAGCAGCAGCAGGGAGTGATGGAGGGAGGAGAGGACGAGAGCAGGGACAGAGAGGACCAGTCTGAGCAGGGTGGAGGTCAGCCAGGAGTACAGAGACAGAGGAGACAGGAGGAGAGACACCGCTGCTTCACTTGAAGATACTTCCTAGAAGACAAAATGAGATTTCAAAACTTAAGGCATCATGCTGACTGACAGGAATTGGTGTCTTTAATAACAGTGGTTTCCATTACTGGCATCCTAGCATTTTAAATGTTATTCCTGTTAGCATGATTATTGTCTTTAGGCTATGGAAGTCTTTTTTTATGGCCATCTTCACAAATGTTGATCTTAAATTCATTTTTTGTTACCTTCATTTTTGTTTCTAGCAACTCCTCAGTTAAATATCTGACTCTAGCTGCTGAGTTCTCCGCTTTTTTCACCATCTGGTCTTTACAGCGGCGGTGTTCTCATTCTGGATAGTGCTATGGAAAGTCTCTTTTCACAGTATGTTTACATGCACTTAGAAAAAAGTCCAGTTATTGTGTTAGACTACCTTTACCTGAACGTTTAAAATGCATGTGAACACTTTCTGCCTCGTTTTCACATGCGCATCAGTCAGCCTAAGGTCCATTCATCCCTTATGAAATCTCTGATATCTGATGTGCCTGCGAAACTCCAGCCTGCTGTAATATTTTCATCCGGAACGTAGCCTTCAGTGATTTCTGCACTCATTGCCTCTCCATACAGGATGTGCTTGGGGAAGTTAGGCTACATAGAACCATAGACGGACATAGCTGCTCTGCGTAATTTAACAAGTTTAAGGTAAAAATGGGACAAACCCCCCCCCCCCAAAAAAATTTAAGCATTTTATTTTTGACCCAGAAAGTCTCTGTGTTTGGCACTATTTTGCAATGCAAACTTAGGCTGCCAGCTACGAGCTCTTCCACCTTGACATATCTTAACAGCTGTGTGGGTCTGCACGCTTTGTCAGAAGAAACATCGAACTAAGGCCAAACAAAGCAGCTATACCTGTCCGTGGCGCTATATAGCCTAGCTTCCACAAGCACATCCTGTATCACAAAGCTATGCTTGCTGAAATCAGCAAAGGCTAACAGCACTTTTTTTTGCCAACTTACCAGAAATAACCAGAACAATACAGAGATATCCCTTTAAGGTGGATTTTGAAGAGACCATATGATGGTTTGCTAGTAAACAAGCAGCTAACTAGCAAACAGGCTATATTTATCAGCTTGCTGTGAAATACTGTCAGATGAATCACTTTGGCATGAAATTTATTAGTAGATATGAAGTGCTGTCAGATGATCTTGTATTGTATAAAACATTTAGGTGACGGCATGGGTTGATCCAAAAGTAGGTTTTAACATTTGAATGGCTAAACAAGTTAGCTTTGCTTAGCTCGTTCAGCTGTCTTTTAAAGAAAATATATTTCAAAATATGCCATGTTTCAGGCAGGCCAACTTTTATACTTATTTCTCTTCATTCACTATGAATTCTGTTTTTGTCCCCAAACTCATTTTCCAAGTTACTGAATGACAATGAAACTGAAAAAATGTCCTTTTCCCATGGCTGCAGATATCAGTCAGATGAACACGCCTAGACGATGCAATTGGAGGCTATACTGCGTGTACACTCAATCAGGCCAAGCTGGTCTGGACATTATGCACATGTTCCACGGTTTCCACGCTGAGCTTTGACCCAAAGGTGGATAAGCATGAATGCTAACCATAGAAGTCACATTTTTGTCTGCCTTTAGATATCAACCTAACCTAGAGAGAAAATGTGCATTTAATTTGTGCCAAAAATAAATCATAGCTTAAGTATGAAATGCATGGAGCTGTAAAACTTGTCCACGTTTACATTGTTCAACACACAAACAGCTGACCACTTACTATCTTATTAGCAACTTTTTGCAAAATTGTTGGCAAAGCTGATCGCAGGAAGGTCCACTGTAACTGGCTTTCGCCATCCAAGGACAAGGACAGTGGTCCAGTTAAATGGCCAAATCAAGCTACTTTAGCTCTTTAGCTTAGCAAGAGGAAAGGAGCCAACTAAGGGCTTAAAACTAATCTGACAAAATAAACAGTGAGACTGAAACACAAGTCAGAGGTCAGAAAAAAAACATGGAGAAATTCACTACAATTAACTAGGTTAATAGGCTACTACAGACCGTGTAAAACGTGGATGTAGTCTCAGTGACATCAACTATTGGTTTCTGAAGTGTTGTTTTTTGTAGCCCGACAATGGCAGCCACCAAACTTGAAATGCTGTCTCAACCTAACTTTCAGTCATCCTAGAAACAGGTAGAGGCAGAGGCAGAGCTAAGGGGGCCTGGTAAAAAGCTACTTGTCTGACTGTCAGTTGGATCAATCTTGCCAAAATTATCTTTGACTTGATACAATCAAAATAGATGAGTTATGACTTGAACTATCTCCTGTCAATTACATCTTTATGCTTCTGTGGGATATAAAATTGCAGGACAGGGAAAGTACAGTGGTGGGTCAAGAAGAGGGGCTGGGGTGGTTTCTCCAGTGGTAGAAATTTGATAAACAAAGGTAAACATTAGGCCTGATGACCTTGACCTTTGACTTAAAACTAACAAGGTCACAAATTCAAAACACAAATAAAACATTTAAAGTGAATTAAATTCTATATATTCTGCTTCTAGCCTATCTTAAGATATTTTTCTTTTTATAAAATACAATGTTTTAATAACCTGACACGCCAGATGGCTTTGTTTCACATATCCATCTGGGAAAGCTTCAATAGGAAACGTTTGAGAAAAGGCAGAGCCTTTGAAGAAAAGTCAGAGTGTGATTGGATGAACAGTTTGTCTATCACATCTCTACGGGCCAATAAGAGCAACAAAACACATGACGTAGCTGCTATCTAGCTGTGCGTGTGCAGCTACTAAGGAATAACACGAAACATGGCAACTACAGACATGTAAGTACACGACTTTTATTGTTTTTGAAAAGAAAACAACTCACTGCTGTTCTTTGTTCTTCTTTTAATGAAGAAATGTTGTCAAGTTCTGATAAAACTGGCGCTTTAGCAGCATCCATGCTAATCTCTTCCTCCATAACTGCACCAGTTCTTGCTGCCGCTTGTTTATGCCATGACTCTGCTGCGCCTGAAAGTACTGCCCCTCGTCGCTGATTGGTCCTGTCACTTTCTTTTCTTTCTTTCTTTCTTTCTTTTTTCTTTTTTTTTTTAAGATTTATTTTTGGCCTTTTTGCCTTTATTTGATAGGACAGTGGATAGAGTCGGAAACAGGGAAGTGAGCGGGGAGAGACATGCAGGAAATAGTGCCACGGGCCGGATTCAAACCCGGGTTGCCTGCGTATATGGCGCACGCCTTAACCACTCAACTACCGGTGCACCAGGTCCTGTCACTTTCTAACTGGGCCCAAACGGTTCAGATGGGAGCTTTGCAAGATGGATTCGCCAGTGAAAAACAAGGAAACAGGCGTATCCATCTGCTTTGCAAGGTTAATGTTTTGATACTTTTGTGTTCTTTTGCATTGATTCTGTACCAGTGTTGTGACAGACCTAGTCAGTTTGTGCGGCGTTGTATGCTTAAATGTTGGGATAGTGGGAGTTCCCAGTCTCTGTCATTATTTTGAGAGTACTGGGCTGAAATGTTTGGGAACCGCTGCTTTGACCTATGAACCCCAAAATCTAATCAGTTCATCCTTGAGTTGTGATGACATTTGTATAAAGTAGAGGACAACTCAGTCTTCTTTTTGAGAAACAACATGCACAAGTCAGTTTCTCTGACCTTTCACCTTCAAAATCTGATGCCACCTTTTCCATATGGACCATATCTACCAATACAAGGTTGTAATCACGTTAATTTCTGCTGTAAAATGGACAAATTAGTTAGGGTAATAAAGAACTTCAGAGGCTTTTGCAGACAGCATCAAGTGGACATTTGAGGAACTGCATTTTTATAGAACTGGTCAATTCTTCAGCTCCAGAGGTTGATGCTTGGTCAGTCCTCATGATTGTAGCTTTCACACATTCACTTACAGATGGTCTGTAAAAGCATGGGCTTTACCATCTTGCTACCAGGACTCTACAAATGATTTGATCTGAAGATTTTTTTAGGGAGGACAAGCCAAAAGTATTTTGCATTGCTCAAGATAAAAAGAAAAAAAAAGGTTCTCCAAATATTATTCTCAGTGTTCAATTCTAACAAGCGTTTGACCTGACAAACAGTACTACAGCACAAATGGACCTCAGCTTAGTTGATATTTTTGTTTCAACCTACCTGACAAGGATTTCTATGCACTTTTACATCAGTATCCTCTGCGTTTTGAAGCCCTGTAATTAGTAATGTACAGAAATGCAGCAATGAAAATAGAGAGATTAATGAGTGACTAGTAGAAAGACATAAGAAAATTTCAAATACAGATTTAATATGACAGCATTATTTTAACAACATAAACTCACATAAGAAAAGAAGGGTCAAAGCAATTGCCAGTAGGAGCCTCATTTTTACCTTAATTGCACAGGCTGAAGAAAAAAGTGTACAGTTAAACAACAGGCTGCTTTTATACAGGACTGAAATTTAGCAAGTGCACTTTTTAGTAATCAAACACAAGCATAGATGCAGATTCTTACTCACCAAACACTGCCTCCAGACCTGATTCACTTTGTTTGTTTACTGCAGCTGCTTCTGATTAAGAAAAAGTTCTTTAGCAGGTTTCACTCTGACCTATATTTTTTTTTTCTTCAAGTCTGAGCTTTAACACTTTAATCCTCCTCAGCACATTGAGCAAGTATGCCCTCCTGCCCCAGTTCTTCTACCAGACTGGACTGAGCTGCACAGATTTTGGAGGTGTCTTTTTTCTCAGCGCCACCTGTTTGAGTGGAGGGTAATTGACAGGAATAATATCATTTATCCTGAAAAAGTTTTTGGATTGAAACAGGATTGGAGGATTTAACCCTGAGTATGTGGCCCTCTGTGTGAGCCCTGCAGTGGGGTGAAAAAATTTATGGAAGCCTGAAGTACCCTCAGTGTAGGATTACTCCTGGCCTTTTACAGTATGTGACACTACAGCAAACCATGGAATTAAATGGGTAGAGGGGTAGACCCTGGTCATACATGTGAAATTTGAAGCAAATCACATGTTTCATATGAGAATTAGGCCAACTTCCTGGGAAACTGGCAAGATATTGAAATACTCACCATCAACAGTGAGGTGTCCTTTAATAAAATGTTGTGTACAAATAATTGGGCCTTTCTATCAAAACCTGAGCTTGTTAGAACCTCAGTAAGAGGAATAAAGAAATGACCCTTCTAAGTCACTTCCTGTTGCCACTTGGGGGGGCGCTACAGCAAAATCCTAAAATTAACCTTTGTGTGTATAGAGGGGCAGGCCTTGATCATTCATGTGAAATTTGAACGAAATCAGATGTTTCATATTAGAATTATGGAAACTTCCTGTGAAAATCGTGAGATATCAAAATGCTCGGCATCACCAGTGAAGAGTTCCTTAATGAAACATATCTGTGTTGTGGATGATTTTGAGGACTTCAGTTGAAAGTCTGAGCTTGATAAGTTCAGCACAGAAAGAGGAATAAAAAAACGGCCCGTTTGCGTCACTTCCTGTTGGCAGTAGAGGGTGCTATGATGAATGGTTTGCATGTGGACATGTTCAGTGTTATACTGCAGTCTTTCCAGAAACTGTGTAAGAGCAGAGAATGATGTTTACAAAAGTTACAACAGGTCAAAGTCATTTTGCACCATCAAAAACCTTATTTTGAAACTGAGATGTGATGAGCATGTTAAAGCCCTCCAATCAGCAATTCTTTGGACAGAATAACAATAATGACTACAATTTCAATAGGATCCTCTGCCCCTAATTAACTTGTTATGACAGGGAAACCAAAATCAGCCCTGTTATCTCAAGATAAAGAAATACATGAGACAAAGTCTCAGGTAAACAACAGGAAATTTCTTGTTATCAAAGGGAAAATGGAGTAAATATTACAGAAATGTATGGATGCGCGTCCGCCTAGGGCAGGGGTGTCAAACTCAATCACAGCAGGGGCCGGATTCTGCATTCAGGTCTAACCTGAGGGCCTAACAGGGTCACCTTTTTAACCATAAACAGTCAACCTCATTTCACCAGTAATAGAATATATAAAAAAAACATAGCACTGATTGTAAATGATTTTGACATTTAAAAAGTTAAATAGATAAGTTTTAGGGCTCACAATCTGAGAAAAGTAAATTTATTAGTTTAAAAAGGTAAAAACATGAAATTGAAAAATAAAGTTTTTTTAAAGGCAAATATATTTTGAAAAAGTCAAAACCATGAGTCCAAACGGTCAAAATATGAAATAAAATTCGTAATCATGAAATTAATAGTCAAAATATGATTAAAAAATTGTGAGTCTAAAAGGTCAAACAACTGGATTATGAACTCAAAGTTTGGACTTGAAAATATGAGATAAAAAACAAAATAATTATTTAAAAAGGTCAAAATATCACTTAAAAATTGTGATTGTGAAAAACTGTGAAACAAAACACTGATCAGAAAGGGAAAAACAACTAAACAAAAATAAAAACTCCTGGCCCAAATCATGGCTCTTGTATATTTTCAAGAAATGCCAGCTTGCTTTGCTCCAGCTGTTTTCCACACACAAAACAAGTCTGATCCTCCAGCCCCTTCCCAGCAGGAGTCGTTACCACCTCTGGGATAATATAGACTGAGGTGGGTGTTTTTTTCCCCCTCAACCTTCACCTCTGTCTTAAACTATCACACCCACCACCCTCCCTCTCTCAGCCTCATTAAGGTTAAACCCCCCTTATGATCACCTCAACCCATCGTTACCCTTCTCCTCCCTGCTGAGATGCCAAGGAGAACCTGCTGATAATAAACGCCAGCCGACTTAAGTGCTGTTTGACTAAGCGGGATATCTTCATTTTTGAGAGGGGATGTATGAGGCAGTGATCATCATTATAGTCATTCAGTCAGTCATAGCAATCACACTCCTACAGCTGATTCTGCCATAACAATGATCATACACCACTCTAAGTGTCAAAGAGTAATTATTATTCTTCATTTTAGCAGTAAAAGTGCTTCAGATAATCCACATCTGTGTGGTTCACAGACTGGAGTATTAATTTCCTGAAATAAATAGGTCATAGAATTGCAAATTTGAAAACAGAAAATTCCCTGATAATTCCATAATGTAGCTGAACATTCTTTAAGCACTTATTTTACTGGCAGTAAATAAACATTTGCTGTCATGAAGCTAAACTGTCACCATCAAACTGTGCACCAAAGAAGAGTGAAGACAGGAAGAGGAACAGAAGGATGATGACAGAGTGTAAAACACACCACTGCTCCATCAAACAGCTGAATGAAGAGAAAAAAACAGAACATCTGATGCCAAAAACATAAATAAATGCCCCTCAATCATCTGTCTTCATAAATCCAAGCTTATTCACTTTACAAGAAACCTTTTATTGTTCTTCTTTATATGTCAATAGAAATCTTTCAGACACCGTTTGACAGCTTAAGACAAGATGAGCACAGATAAGAAATTAAAAACACTTCATACAAGACAAGCACATTAAAGTGTCATGATAGCAGAACTGTAAACACATGTACATCAGAAAACAATGACAGTAAATTAGTAATGCTTTGCTTGTTTCTGTTATTCAATCAAGTTTAGCACCTAAGGGGAAGAATAACAACATCCACACATAAATATGATAATACATAGCCAGAAGGTATGCTGTAAATAGCGTTGTTACATTTCATACATAAACACGTGCTTCTCCAGAGGATTGACCAGGATCAAACTCAGCGGAGCAAGGAGGGAAGTAAAACAACAATATGCTACATAAAACAAGATATTCTGTACAGGATCCTGACTTTTAATGCTTGTAGATTTAGTTTAACATGTTCATTGGGGATTGAGGCTGGCCTGAGGACAGCTTTAAATATTTACTCTGGATAATTAAGGAGTGATCATTAACACAAGAAGACCATCTCCGCTAATAAACCGAAAGACGAATTTATCCAAACTTGATCTGCAAGGATGTCAGGAAAAATAAACATACTCCCATCTTCTATGTGCTCTGTCTTTAGACGGTTTATTGAATATACTGTGTTTATGAAACCAATTTGCACAATCACTGCGACCTGAAACACAATATCTCCAGGAAAGTACTTTATTCAGATGCTGGATGTGGAGAGGATGTCCTCTACCAGGTGTTTGTAAACCCAGGCGTCTCCCTTCAGCCTCTGACGGCGAACCCCGACGACCTCTGGCCTCTGCAGCAGACACACCTCCAGCTCAAACTCCATGGTCACCTTGCCAAAGTCGCCATATGTCCTACACTTAAGGGTATAACTGAAAGAGGGGAAAGAAGAAAAAGCATGAACATCAGAACTAGATCAAAACACTTAAGTGTGCCCATCAGAAAAGATCAGGTGTATTTGTACCCTTTTTGTGTGAAGTCAATGTTTTTCTCAGGCAGGATGGAGAGGATCTGTTTGAGGACCTCATCTGGGTTGGTCTGACTGGTCAGAGTAACGTTGTACTGCACCTGGAGGAAAAGACAGAACATTTAGGATATGTGAACAGTAGATGTGTGGCACAGAACAGATGACATTAAGTGTACGACTCAATACCTTGATCTTGCGGGGGCCGTCACGCAGGCCTCGTTTCTTGCTGGGAGTGAGCATGGTGATCATCTTGTCCAGACCTCTCTCCAATGAACCAAACACTTTACCTCCTCTCTTCTTCTTCCCGCTGTCCCCTGTAACAGCCATGTCCAACGAGCGAGACCTAGAGAGCACATAGGGGCTCATGTTTGGTCTCTTGGGATGTTCAAATTCACAGGCTTACATTTCACAGTAAGGAAAGGAAAATTACTAGGATCCTTTTGTAAAAATATCCTGTTAACTTTAACTTGGTTTCAGTCACCTTTAATCTTGGGTCTTGTAAGACAATTTTAAATGCTAAATTAGCAGTTTTTGGCCAATCTGTCCCCTGCAATATACTGACTTTAGGCCTAAGAGCTTCCATACCTCCTGCAGCACACTCACCTCCTCTCAGGACTGAAGGCCATGATTTCAATGTCTATGCTCTCCTTGTTCTCTGCTGCTTTCTTCTTACTTTGCTCTTTGGATGCACTGCCTCCACCTACAACACACAGGACAGAAACACACAATGGAAAATCACTTCTACTAGGGACGCACTATATGCATCCCTAGTAGAAGATATGTTTCTGCACCTTGATTGGAGTCCACCTGTGGTAAATTAAATTGATTTAACATGATTTGGAAAGGCACTTCTATAGAGAAGGCCTCACAGCAGAAAATTCATATCAGAGCAAAAACCAAGCCATAAGGTCAAAGGAACTGCCTTTAAAGCTCAGAGACAGAATTGCTGCAAGGCACACATCTGGGGAAGGCTGCAAAAACTTTCTTCTGCACTGAGCGTTTCCCAGGAGCACAGTGACCCCCATAATTCTCAAATGGAACAAGTTTAGCACAACCAGGACTCTTCTAAGAGCCACTCTGCAAAACTGAGCAATCAGGGGAGAAGGGCCTTAGTAAGAGACGTTACCAACAACCTGATGGTCACTCTGACTGAGCTCCAGAGATCCTGTGAGGAAATGGGACAAAGTTCCAGAAGGACAACCATCACTGCATCCCTCCACCAATCTGGGCTAATAGCAGAATGGCTAGACAGAAGACTCTCCTCAGTACAAAACAAATGAAAGCCCCCTCGATGTTTGCAAAAAACCTCTAGCCACAAACCCAGATTTAGTGGAGGGCTGCAGTGATGGTTGTCCTTCTGGAACTTTGTTCCATCTCCACACAGGATCTCTGGAGCTCAGGTTCTTGGTCGGCTCTCTTACCCAGGCCCTTCTCCCCTGATTGCTCAGTACAGCTGAGCGACCAGCACTTGTAAGAGCCCTGTTTGTGCCAAACCTCTTCCATTTGAGAAATATGGAGGCCACTATACTCTTGGGAAATTTCAGCAAAACCGATTTTTTGTAGCCTTTTGTAGCCCCCAGCTGTGTGCCTTGCAGCAATCCTGTCTCTGAGCTCTGAATTCAGTTCCATTGACCTCATGGTTTGGTTTTTACTCTGATATGAATTTTCATATGTGAGGCCTTCTATAGAGAGGTCATCTAACCAAAAATAAAGAGAAATGATCATTGCTGAGATGTTGACAAACAAAGGGTCTGTATACTTTTGTCAATTTGATATTTAACTTGTTTTTATTTTTTTTGCACTAATTTCCTGCCATCTCCCAGGCAGTCCTGTCAAATTCCATAAATTCCATAAACATTACCCCAAAAAAGAGAGAGTGATATGATAATTAGGTTAATTAGCACAAAATTTTTGTTTCTGCTATTCTGGTTGTTTTTACGCTTATTTTCAGCTTTTCCAACATTATTAAACTGGACAGATGTAGAAACAACAGTGGGGAGAAGGGGATAACATGTACCAAACAGCATCAGGATTGGGAGTTAAACCTTTGACCAGTGTGATGAGGACTACAGCCTCTGAATATGGGTACCTGCTCTACCAGTTGAGCTAATCTGGTGCCCAGTAGTTGCCGTCCTGAAATGTTTCATAGAAAAATCAACTATAAAAGCACACACCTGTGTACTAATAACTGGCAAAAACCTGCCTACTTATACAGAGAGTGTCAAGAAGATTGGCAGAATTTGATGAAAAAGACATCAACATTACATTGTATTTATATTTGATGAAATTAAAAAAAAGCTTTCGGCTCTAATACCTAATACCCTACTGTCACCTGGTATCACTTATTTTGAAAAAGACAAACAAGAAAAGATTGTTGACTTTGTAGTATAAACTGAGATGATTTTAGAATCTCAATGTCTCTTTTAAGCAAATCAACTTCAAAAATAGGCAGTAGATTCTTTTGCTCTGGTGCATAGAACTGACCTGATTTGACATTCATGTTGTGAACACAAAGCTTTGGTATACACAAAGACAAGAAGCCTAACACACACACACACACACACACACAAAGACAGAGCTAGGCTTTAGTGGCGAGAGAACACATGTCACTACAGCCCACGTGGGACAGTAAGCAGAGGAAAGAGACAGCTACACCTGTCACAGCACACGCCTGGGGACGGACACACACAGACCACGTTGTGTATGTGTGTTGGTGTTTTTGTGTCAGAGGAAGCATGTCTACACTGTAGCTTGGAGAACAGGAGAGTGTCCGGTGAGTTAAACGCCAACTAGGTCAGCCTCTGCACTTAGCCGGTTTGAGTTTAAAGAGGAGACCAATAAGGCCGGACATCTTTGTCACTTTGACAAATCATTAGGAGGTTAATGATCCTCCATTTATATTAGCCTCCTTTATTTGTAGATAAGTGAACAAAATTAGCTTCCTGATCATAGCCTCACCTTTGAGTTGACAGTGATTAGAATGTATGTGTGAGAGAGTGTGTCCATTTTTCAGTTTTCGCTATGACAGCTAAATCACAGAAATATGAGTGGCTTTGGAATAAAAAAAAAACAGGACCAATAAATGAGTTTATTACCAGAAGACAATTTACTTGCAAATGTGGGGCATGTGGATGTGGCACTTGTGATTATGAGAGCTGCATGAGACAGATAAATGAAAGAGAGCGACGTGGAGAGGGGCAGTTGGCTAATGCAAATAATCTAATAGAGATTGTACTTCAAGCCCTTCTTTGGAAGGAAAAACAATTACAGTGTACAAATAAACAGCCTGATTAACTGAAACCCTGCAGTCAGTGCTTCATTTTCCCGTGAAAGAGCTTTCTCTTACCTTTAGGTGTGACTGAATTGGTTTTAGTGCCATTCCCATTGGTATTTTGATTGGGTGTGGTCAACACATTCTTGTTGGGCCGTGGATTCTTCTTATTGGACACTGGAGTTCGAGGAGGAGGCAACACAAACATGTCAGCATCTTTCTCCTGCACAGCAATGTTCTCCTTGTTCTCACTGTTTTTCTCCTGGCCTCTGCACCTCCTCTCATTGCGCTGCTGCGTTGTTGGTCGCCCCCTCTCAGGAGTAGGGCTATAACCATATCTTCTCTCTGCTGATGGGGAGGTGTGCCTCTTTATAAATACAAAAGAAGAGAAATCAAAGTACATTTATGTGATCTAAAAGAGTCGTTGCTTTTCTCCATGATGGCTAAAAATCCTAGTGAGAAGTATTTAATCTAAAAGTCAATAACCAAAACTTTAACATACTGTGTCTTCAGGGTTTGCAGCTCCATCTGGCTGACCTCTAACAGCATGTGGTGTGTATTGCTTGACTGAAACCCATGGGCAATCATCAATGTATTCTGAGCAAAAGTCCAGAGAACCAACTATCACTGCATCTTCATCCTCGCTGAAGTGAAGGGCCTCTCTGGACTGAGAGCAAGAGACAAAACAAAAGAATAAGCCAATCCATATACTGTGCTGTTAAGATGATCAAAAGCCCAGAGCATTTTGGGAGTTGTGGTCCTGACCTGCAGTCCCTGGTGCAGTGGAGAGCAGGAGTCTTCACAGACTGTTGGCTCAGGGCGCAGACGGACAGGTTTGCCCTTCTGCTTCTTTGACAGCAGCAGCAGGTAGGTGGCTGTGGTCTGATCATACTGCCACTGTGAGGGATAAGATTTAAAACAGCATTATGTTTGCACAGGACACAACAAAATAGTTCACCATTTGTACAATCTACAGCACAACAAAATAAATGATCAATAGGAGAATAACCAAGGTTCACACCTCCTTGACCAGTGCTGTGGTGCTCTGCCTCGATCGCTTCATGTTGACAGCCATCTCTGTGATACAGTCCTCATCTATGTGGCCAAGCTACAAAAAAGAGCCAGTGAGTTCACACCAAACCCAAGACAGATTCTCCTTTTGAAATGTGATAACCTCTACAACAATCCCACCACAAAAATCACATCAAGGACGATAAACTGTTTCAAGGAAAATACATCTGTGGTGACTAATTACATTCTCGCCAAAACATCTATCAAAAGAATCCCTGCTGAAGTAGAGCAACATCCATAAACATCTGACAGCTATAAAAGTATCTGTGAAAATACAAATCCTTTATTTATATTCATAAACAGCACTTAAGTATGAATGAGTACCGGCTGCCTGCTGTGCCACTCCACCGGGCTGTTGTAATCTTTTGTCACCCAGGGATGATCCAGCAGCTGACGAACAGTGACACGCCGCTTGGGGTCCACCTACAGGACAAACACAGAAACTACAACTATATGCAAGAGATAACGCATCTAGACATCTAAAAGACTGTATTCACCTTTAAATTATGAACTTAATTTTTTTCTCTGGTTCATCTACAATGGCATGTTACAGTGATAATGAGGCATAGATTTAACATCTACTGCAAGAAATGGGAATCAGTTGTGGATTCACAAGGACTGAGGGGTTCAGTGTAGATCAAAGAAAATAATGTTTTATTTCATACCTGCATCATCTGGTTGAGAAGGAGGACACTTCCTGGAGAGAGCCAGCGAGGGTTATCATATTTACCTCTCTGGAAACAAAAAGACACACAAAAAAATTTTTTTTTGGATTACTGAAACACTTCAGTTATTCAAAGAAAAAGGGTCATCATAAAAAAATGGTCCACATGTTTAATGGCAAATCAAGAATATTAATGTATAAGGACTGTCAAATGAATATGACTTAAAAAATCACAATTTATCTGAAAATTTCTGTAGTCCATTGCAATTAATCTCACTTTTAAAGTTGCTTATTTGACTTCCTGTTTGGGTAAAGAACTTAGGAGTAGACCGATTATCAGCCTGTTAGATTGTTGATGCTGATATTTGGTATTGAGCCAGTATTCTGCATTTTACTTTACTGATAATCAATTAATTGGTTAATTCAAAGATGTGCTACTTTATATCAATTACAAGGTGTGCCCTTCCCCCTGGTTTTGTTTTCACTCACAACAGTCTTTTCTCAGTCCTGCCCACATCACTATCTGACTGGCTTGATGTCACACAACTATCAGCCAATCAACACTGTGGCCTGGGTGGCACTGACACATGGGGTCTGTTCGAAAAGTCCAAAGATTTACCTCCAAAGTCTTTTCCTATTCACTTTCCCTTAGCCCTGGTGAAACATGTCACAGGTTCAAGAAAAGGTGGGAGTAAGAGGATAGGAAAAGAGAACTGTGGTGATTAGAGAATCCGACCACATTTTCCCTAGACGGATGTTACAGACATCATTTGTGTAAAAACTACAATTTAACATTGATGGACTACAAAATTCACATCTACCACTCGCTGTGCTCTCTGTGTTATTTGCAGACAATGAAACGTGAAAACCTGATAAATATGAGCTGATTAAGATTTTTATATCCTTAGTCTCTACAGGACAAGGAACTGTGACTGTGAATATCTGGAAGAGCAGAAGCGTTTCTCTTAATCTGAACTCTCTGGCTAGTTAGTATGACTAGATAAATGATATTCAAGTCCTTTTATTTCTCAATGAAACTAAATCGTTTTGTTTTATTCCCTATCTATACATTTTTCTTTAATTCTCTCGTCTCTTAATTTTATAAGTCTACTCTGGTTATGTCTTTCTTTCAGCTCTTCATGTGAAAAGCTCTATAAACCGCATCTTGCATAATTATCATGATAAATATAATAATCACATTATTGCAACATGCCACCTTTATCGCTTCAATTAGTTGTGATTTGTAAACTTTTATCACAATTACTTTAATATTTCAAAATAGCGAAACAAATGCAGTTCGAAATACTGACAGATCGGTTTACTGTTTAGATAAAAAATGGAAATGAAATCATTTGTCTGCAATTTTCCTCCATTTATCACATGAATTATAAGTTTGGAAATAATTTTTACTGTTTAAATCAGTAGGCTACAAGTAAAGTACAGTCAAACAACACATTTTGATGAGCGGTCTACAGGTGCACCACATTAAATGATGTTTACGCAAAGAATTGTGGGTCATCTTTGGTAAAGGATGGTCCAGTGTTTCCAAGGCTAAGGGAGATAATAGAGGAAGTAATGAAGCACCTTTTCTTTTCAGTTAGAGAATTAAAACAGCCTTTATCATGGCCAACATTAAAATACTTCTGGGTCATTTCACTCAGTTAGCAACCTTCCTAAGCAAAAAGGACTATTCGAACGGACCCAGGGAGTGTGCGGCATCACTTCCTGTTCCCTGCTGTGTTGCTCTGTGCTGTGCCTCATGTTGACAGAGCTTGTGTTATATTGGTTTATTTTCCTGTCATTTTTAACATGCAATTTTATTGTTGCCACAAGTTATCTTGTTTCTAATAACAACTGCATTTGGATTCCAGACATCAGATATTAATCACACATGCTACTAACAATCTTTAACAGGCGCCACTGTGGCTGCACAGAGATGCTGCAGTGGCTTAACCAAAGGGAAAAAAAGCATGCAATTAAAAACAATGCAATAATGATGGACCTTAATGAATTTCAATCAATGCACTAATGATGACAGAGGACATAAAACTTCATACTTGTATTCACATAATAATTAATATGTAACAAATAATAAATGTATTTTATCATAAAGTTTGATGTCTGATGTAAAAAAACAGAGTTTCAGAAATATCAGGGCCGTTGGGATAAGTCCAGCTCTTACTGTAATCTTCCTGTACAGAACCATGCAGTTGTCGTCATCAAAGGGCAGGTATCCACAGAGCAGAGCGAACAGCAGCACTCCCATACTCCACACATCAGCCTGGAGGTTCACACATCATCACACAGCAGCGTTTCAGCTTCAAGTGATACAAGGTAGGATTTCACAGCTCAGCTGCACTGAGTCATGCATCAGCAGATGTGATCAAGACACCATGAAAAAGCAGAATCGTGGAACCGGCAGGTAATAACAACTTTAGGTGACGAAACAAATGTAAGTTTTAGGGATTTAAATGATGACAGATCTTGAAATTGCAACCCTGATTGCTCTAAAAGTTTAGTTAACATGAGACTCTCACCTCTGAACCAATATATGCCTTTCCCTGGATGAGTTCAGGCGCAGCATACGCTGGGCTCCCACAACACGTCATCAGTTCATACCCCAAACCTCCCTGGGAGAAAGATTAGCACAGTAGAGCACATGATTTATATTTGTTTACAGCCATACAAACATCTTCATAAGGCATTAACATCCACACACCATTCTCTGTTAAACCCATATTTGGCCTCATTTAACATTGCTTAAATGAACATCAACAAAACAGTAATACTTCATCAGAAATGAAATAATACAAAAAAATGAGGAGACGTACCTTGGGTTTGGCACATAATCCAAAGTCAATCAGTTTTAAGTTGTGGTCTTCATCAATCAACAAGTTTTCCTAAGAGACACAAGCATCGCAGCAGATATTAGAATAAACAATCAGTCCAGAGACAGACAAGTGAACATATTTTGCTGTAGTTTCTCTCAGTTACATGTTATCAGTGGCTGTTTTTACCGGTTTGAGGTCTCTATGTGCGTATCCCTGGCTGTGGACGTAGGCCATGGCAGACACAATCTGTCTGAAAAAAACTCTCGTCTCCTCCTCAGATAGACGCTCCTTTGCTATGATGTAGTCAAACAACTCCCCGCCTGTACAGTACTAAGAAAGAAAATGAGGACAGACAGAAGAGAAAGATGCCAAATTAATGAAGGATTTATATTTAAACTTACACATGTGGTTCCTGTGTAAGTGCACTCACCTCCAGGACCATGAAGATCTGGCTGGGGGTTTCTATGACGTGGTAGAGACGACAGATGTGCTGATGACTCAGGTTCTTCATGGCCTCAATCTCCAGCTTCACACGAGGCAGGTCATCCTGGGGTGATGAACAGGTTAGTATTGTTACGTTTTCTTTAAAAGGTGTAATCTTTTTTTCTGTGTACATTAAAAAAGATTTAATCTAGAGAAGTACAACTAAGTAGAGCACGGTAACATAAAATTAATAATAAGAGAAAAAGATCAAAATAAAGAAAATCAGAATTTCCAGTCTGAGGATATGCACTTCTTTTTCATAGTCTGGTTCTTCTTCAACAATATCCAACTACTAACTGAGGAGATGTGTTACATGGGACAACAGTTACACGCAATTAATGTCGCCATTTTTTTTATCCTTGTTTGTCTTCGTAGAATGATAATAAATATTTTAGAACTAAGTCTGTAATTTTAACCAGTAAGATTTTGTGAATGACATAATGGCATATGCTGAGTACATCAATTAACATTAATGAATAAATCTCAGATTATTTAAAAATTGTTAGTTACCTAAGAAACTGTTTAATGCCTTCTCTTTATTACCATATCAATTTTATTTGCACAGAAGCACTTACAAAGTTTACTCAAGCGCTAGACTTGTTTATCTCTTTATCTCTGGAGAACAACACTGGTATGATAAGATAAGATAAACAAACTTTATAGTCCCCAAGGGGAAGTTTGCTTGGGTAGTAGTGCACTGTACACAGCTCAAATATACACCAACATATAAAGGAGAAGAAGCAACTGTGCAAACAACAAGGCCTAAAAAATATAAATATGCTATCTAAAAAAATGAAATCAAGTGCATAATAGCATAAAAATACCCACAGAATTACTCAATAACTATAAGATCTTCTGCATTCCCCTCAGTGATCCCATAATAACTTATTTGTCCCCCAACCCAAGGATCTTTTACAAATTAAGATTTTTCATTGGAGAAAACATTTCTATCCCAAGAAATGGAGATTAATAAATTGAGATCTTAATAATCACCCAAAATTAACTGTAAATCATGTGAAACCAGGTAAAAAAGAATAAATGCATGTCCTCACAAGGATTAGGTATTTCAGGGTTTTTAAATTGCCCAGGATAAGCAGTGTAGGAAGGATGGAGTTTTTCTTTTAAAGTCTGTTGTACTTTTATTGTTTTAGAAATTAAGCTTTTGACAAAAAAGGGTAATCTGAGTGTAATTTTGGGCATTTATACGTTTGCCATGTGTTAAACTTTTTTAAAAGACTGTAACTGATGTCATATGGTCAGGATTTTTAAATTTAGAATAAAGAAAACTTCATATTGCATTCCTTCACAGAGACAAATAGCCAAAGGCTCTTTGTGACTCACCCCTAGATCCTTCTTGTTCATGATTTTAATAGCAACCTTCTCTCCTGTCAGTATGTGTCGGCCCAGCTTCACTTTAGCAAAGCCTCCTGGAAAAAAAAGACGCAAAAGTTTCAGAGCACATATCAGAGAGGACATAACTAGAATGGAGCTGTGTTACCGTGACACACGTTAAAGATGTCATTACCGGAGCCGATCGTCTCATAAACTTCATAGTATCTGTAGAGCTCGTCGAATCCGCGGTGCTCCGTCCTTTCCACAGGCATCCTCCCTGTTTCAGCTACACACTTACAAAGCTTTCTGCAGACAGAGTGAATGGGTTAAACTAAACTGTAACATAAAAGTTACTAGAGCCATCCGATAAAAGAGAGCACACGGTCGTTTTCATCTCCATGCAACTACCACACTTTTCTGGTGAGCTAACGGGCAGTTAACCCTAAAACACAGCTCGACACACGGCCAATACAATCCTTAATAACAACAAAGGCAAACAAAAAAAATCATTCCTACAAGATAACTGAAAATGCTTGTTCAAACTGAACATTTTACCTGGATTTCGATGAAAACAGGAGAAGAAGCAGTTAAACTCAGTTATCACCATACAGAATGAAAAGCCCTCCGGCAGGGCTGTTTTGTTACCAAAGTTTGAATTTCGCACGTTGACGTTGACTCCACTTCCTGCTTCCGGTTCCTGCTTCACACGCCCTCCTGTGGCGACATATCATATTGCGATCACTTATGAAAAATTTGGAGAGGCGTGAACTCTTTTTAATGAGTATTTGGATTTCTTGAGTGAATTTTGGTGAGTTTCATGTCGTTGTGGTTTAGTTTATCTACAGTTAAGTCAAGTGGACATGTCAAATCAATGATATTAAACTTCCAATACCCGAGGGCATCGTAGTATGTGATTTTTTATTCTATTTTTATTTTTTCCGTTGCAATGCCATAAATTTTCAATGTTACAAATATGATATTACTGTGATTTCTGGCCTTTAGAACATAAATTAGACTTGCTTGCATAGTCCACGTACTGACTGTCCTAAATTTCTAGAAAACTTTAAGTCTTTGTAACACCTTAAAAAGTGAAATAACATATGATCTGGGAGATTTTAAGAACTGTGAGAAAGTGGTTCTCAAACTGGAGTCCAGGGACCCCTGGGGCTCCGCGAGCCACAGCTTGGGGGTCTGTGGAATGATTTAAAATAAATTATTAAAGGAATACCATGTCATTAAAAAGCAAATAAGTATAGGGACCACAGTGCCATAAAACAACCATAATAAACCAGTGACTCCTACATAAGTCAGCTTTGGGCCACTAAAAACTCAGATATGATTGTGAGATGTCACGTAAATCTATTACTCGTCATGCATCAGTCACTTTACATAGGAAACATTTGGTGTGCAGGTACAGATACAATGCAATACAACACGATACAATACAATAACTTTATTTATCCCCAAAGGGAAATTCATTTGTCTGGAGTCTCATCTGTTTATGGTAGAATTATATAGTCTTATTGCTGATGGTATCAAAGGTCTTCTACATTTTTCTGTCCTGCAGCGAAGAGAGAGGGGCCATCCGCCACTGTTGTTTTTTTGGTCATTTAGGGTGATATGAAGTGGATGATCCATGTTCCCTAGAATGGCCTCCACCTTCTTCATTATGCATTTCGCCACCTCATCCTCCAATGAGTGTAACTTGATTCCAACCACAGAGCCAGCTTTTTTCACTATTTTGTTTGGATGCCTTGCATCCTTGTGTTTTACCTTGCTTCCCCAGCAGACTGTAGCATAAAACAGAACACTTGCCACCACAGACTGATAAAACATCTGCAGCATCTTACTGCAGATGTCTATTGATCGGGTCTTCTTAGGCAAAAGAGGCGGCTCTGCCCCTTTGATGAAGTCTACGTTTTTAGACCAGTCCAACTTACTATCCAGGTGTACACCTAAATATTTATACGATGTCACCACCTCGATGTCTATGCCACAAGTGTTCACTGGCTGAAGAGGGGGTTTGGATCTGCGGAAATCTATGATCATTTCCTTTGTCTTTGAGGTGTTGAGTAGGAGGCAGTTTTTGTGACTCCAGTCACTGAAGGCACTTATCAGATCCCTGTATTCGGCTTCTGGTCCATTTCTGATACATGCCATGATAGCAGTGTCATCCGAGTATTTCTGGATGTGGCAGGACTCAATGCTGTATTTGAAGTCTGATGGATACAGTGTGAACAGAAATGGAGTCAGGACTGTCCCTTGTGGAGCCCCTGTACTGCTCATTAATGTCCCAGAAACACAGTTCCCCAGCCTGACAAACTGTGGCCTTCCTGTCAGGTAATCTGTGATCGAAGAAACACAGGAAAGATCCACTACCATCTCCGTGAGCTTGTCTTTGAGTATGGTGGGTTGGATGGAGTTAAATGCATTTGAAAAATCAAAGAACATGGTTCTCACATAAACGCCAGGTTCCTCCAGATGAGACAGGGCACGGTGAAGCATGTAGAAGATGGCATCATCCACTCCAATGTGTTCTTTGAATGCAAACTGCAGGGAATCGAGTTTGTCTTTGACCTCAAGCCTCAGTAGGCATAGAATCAGCCGGTCCAGAGTTTTCATGATGTTTGAAGTAAGGGCAATTGGTCTGTAGTTATTTAGTTCATTTTATTTTTGGTACTGGTACAATACAGGATGTTTTCCACAGAGCAGGCACCCACCCCAGCTGTAGACTCAGGTTGAAGATCCTGTGGAGAGGTTGACACAGATGCGCAGCACCAGTCTTTAAGCAGCCTTAGACATACACCTTCTGGGCCAGCTGCCTACCCAGAGCAAAGTCTCCCAAGCTCCAACCTCACCCCTGTCTCTGTGACAGAGAAGGGTACAGCTGCTAGAAGGGAAGTGGCTGCAGCAGTGGAGACGTGTAGGAGACGGAGACGGAGAAGGAGGAGCTGCAGTGGAAGTACCAGCTAGCAGCAATGGATAAATATTGAAGAGCATCCACTTCATCAAGTGATGCTAGGCCCAAACCAGCTAAGCTAAGAAAATATGATGACAGTTGTCTTAAGTTTGGTTTTATTGGGAACAGCGACAGAAGACCAAAATGTGTTGTGTGTCTTCATGTGAAGTCATGAAGCCAGCCAAGCTAAAGCATCATCTGATAAAAAAGCATGCAAAGTTTAAGGACAAAACAAAAGATTTTTTGCTGACGAACAGGTGAGGAATACATCTGCCAGAAATGGTGAACCTGACCACAAACTCAGAAAAAGTAAAGAGGGCTTCTTATTTGGCTGCTCAAAGGACTGCAAAAAGTAAGAAGCCACACTCAACTGGACCAAAGCTTGTATTAAGTAGGTTTGTTCAATCAGCATGCGGGTTATTTGGGGGTCCTTGGAAGTGTTTTTACCCTGTAAGGGGTCCCTAACCCCTAAAAGTTTGAGAACCCCTGCTACAAGGACAAAAGTATTCAGCCTGACCATAACACCAACATGCACTGTAATGACATTGTATCGAAATACATGTACTTCAATATGGAAGTGGTCCCTCTTTTAGCTATGACAGCCTCTGTTCCTTATGGAAGGCTTTCCACAAGATTTAGGAGTGTTTAGCTGGAGTTTGTTGTCATTCTGGAGAGCATTTATGAAGTCAGGCACTGATGTTTGCAGAGAAGGCCTGGCTCGCAATCTCTGACCCAGTTCCTTCCTAAGGTGCTGGATGGCATTGAGGTCAGGGCTTTGTACGAGCCAGTCAGGTTCTTCCACACTGAACTCATCAAACCATGTCTTTATAGTCCTTGTTGTGTGCACTGAGGAACAGTCATGCTGTAATAGAAAAGGGCCTTCCCAAAACTGTTGCCACAAAGTTGGAAGCATAACATTGTCCAAAATGTCTTCGTATGCTGAAGCATTAAGATCAACCTTCGCTGGAGATAAGGGGCCTTGTTCAAACCCTGGAAAACAACCCCATACCATTATCCCTCCTCCACCAAATCAGTATTTGTGCTTACATTAATGCCAGTGGAGTTTCAGAACTCTTTAGCTTTGGAATCAGCTGGCTACTTACAGGATTATACGTGGTCTTCCACTTCATGGCTGGGCTGCTGCTGTTCCTGAATGCTTCCACTCTCTAATAACAATATCACTTACAGTTGACTGTGGAATATTCAGCAGGGATGAAATTTCACAAAGTGTCTTATTGAAAAGACAGTGCCAGGCTTGGAGTCATGGAACTCTTCAGAGCGACCCATTTTTTTAAATCACAAATGTTTGCAAATGGAGACTGCATAGCTAAGTGCTTGATTTTCTACAACTGTGTCAAGAGGGTTGATTGTAACACCTGATTTTAATAATTAACAAGTGTGGGCATATAGTGTATCTTCATATTTTTTTCCCCCTTGTTCTCAGTCACATATACATACTTAATCAAAAAAAAAAAACATTGTGTGCCTCTTCAGTGCTGCATTGGTTGACTGAGGTTCTTACATACACCCATGTACATTCATGTTGCATTCTGCTGGATGAAAAACATACTCTGTGTTGCTCGACCCTTAAGGTGTGTGGTTAAAGTTGTTGACCACAGAGGTGTATTTTTCATCTTAGAAGGTGTGTGTGCCTTCACCTGTGCAACTACTCAAGCCTGTAATCAGGAAGAGGTGAGAGGTGAGCTCAGAGACCACTGGATGCATTCTAACAGACCTGTAATGACTGTAACCAACCACTCTCACTGTCACTGTTTTCTTTTTTGGCTTTAGGCTAAAATGTTTTAGTAATTTCTTACTTGGTCTGTCCTATGAGGCACAACTTAGAGCTCTTGTTTTTGTAAATTTGGGACCAGCAGCAAAACTCTTGTTAGGTCTCTAAAAAGGCCAGCTTGGTCATGCATTAACCTCTAAAAAGTACAAAAGTAGAACTATTACATCCTGAGTCTCTGCCAGTATGACAGACAGCTGTAGAGGAATTTCGGTGATTGATCGATGGTTGCGTTGTGTTTCTCATGGTTGTTAGGGTAGAAGTTGGTTGTTAGGGAAGTAACCACGGGTTTTGGGACATCCAGGTGTCAGCGGTATGACAGAACCCATCATTTAGTTTCAGAGGCAGCTGGCCAGGCTGGGACAGAGGGACATCAAACAACCCACAGCTGGAGGAGGAAAGTGGGTAAGGCGAGAGTGAGGAGAGGAGAGAGGGAAAATGAAAAGAAAAGGGAAAGGAGAATCTTTAATTTTACAGTTGAGCTTAATTTCTTTCGACGAGTTTGTTCATCCTAAGTGTCTTTAAGCATTTCATCCCTCTTTGTTCTTTAATTTTATCCGTGGTTATTGTGGCTAGAAGAACTGACTTGACCGGATTTTAAATAGTCACACATGTTTGATCCTCTATAAACATAAATCTGATCTGTTTCAGGCCTTTAAAAATCTATCAATAATGGCTCCTTCATTCCCAAATCTACATGAGCTCACAAATTTTACTGCACATTAAAACATATTTTCAATAGGCTGTAACTTAGTGTCAGCCAGTGGGTGTTCCCCCTCTGGGTACTTTTATAAGAAGCAACTGAGGAGAAAGGTTTTTCCTCTTGTTATGTGAATAAAATAAATATAAGTGCTTTGGAGGACAAGTTCTGTTACAGTCAATGGTTTTTACAGACACCAGAGGCCTTCCAAAGCCGTGGCCGGCCTGCGTTTGGATAAAGATTTGACAGTTCAGTTTCACAAACACAAACTTCAGAACCCATTCTTTGCAATAAAGCAAAACCATTTGCACACAAAAGCTGCCCCTGTGTGTATGTATTTTCATGGTTTGCCCATGTAAGTGTGTAAATGAATGACTGTGTGCTTGTTCATGTCACAGTTTGAGGAATTCTGTTTGTTTGAGAGCTGCTGTGCCACTTCCAGCCGCTGTCAGGGACTCAAGGCATGTATGTGTAATCAGAAATGGCAGCTATTAAGCTGTTACAGTGGAAAACAGACGTTGTAGCCCTAACAGTTTCAATCTTGGACAGAATTCCCGGTATGCCCTGACAGACTCTTGGAGGCTCCCAGAATGCCTCAGAGTCATAGCTCAGTGACTTTACACTGCAGGAGACCGACATCTGAGATCTGGCTATGTTTTAAAGAGAGGATGTAAAGGAAAGTGAAAGCTTGTCTAATATGTGTTTAGATGTCCACCAAGTAGAGGAATGCTTTGTAATGAATTGTCTGCATGGGTCAGTGTCTCCCAGTGTGCTTTGATACAAGGAGACCGTTTAAAAAAGAGGCATGAAACAGAGAAAATAATATTGAAATTGCCTCCTCCTGCTCATGCACTACTTTGTTCTTATAAGACCCAGTCCCAAACATTTCACCCTCAATTAAGGACATTGAATCATCTTTTACAACTTTTTTCACACATATGTGCCTTATATACCTTTGTTGCTCTCCAGACAAAAACATATGCAACCCACAAGACCAAAATGAAACCGAGGCACTAACATCAGTTGGAAAACTCACAGCAGTGGTAATTTCACACCCATGATGTTAACAGCTGTGGTGTCGATCAACAAGGAAACTAATCTGAAATGTTTTGGTTTCTCTGTCTCCTTACAAACACAAAAAAGTACTTTGAGAAATCTCTCCCAATTTTTTATCACTGCATCACTCATTTATGGTGTATACAGCACCTACAAAAGCATTCATCCCCTTGGATGTTTTACCCTTTTATTGGTTTTATAATTCAATCATGGTCAATATAATTTCTTTTAAAGAAAAACAAACAAAAAAAGCTCTTTAATGTCAAAGTGAAAAACAGATTTCTACACAGTAATGCCAATTAAGTAAAAATATGGAATGTAAGGTAAGTGACTGAATAAATATTCACCCCCTTTAAAGTGACTGACTTAATTTAAAAGAGGTCAAGTCAATTGGTGCTGGTAGTCTCATAAATATTGAAATGAGGATCACCTGAGTGCAGTGAAAGTGTCTCAAGTGTTTGAAGTATAAAGACACCTGCGTCTGGAAGGTCCAGTCACTGGTAAATAAGTATTCCTGGCTACCATTTCACCATGAATATAAAAGAACAGCCCCAGCAACTCAGAGGAAAGGTTATTGAAAAGTTTAAAGGCCGGCTCAGACTACAGGATTTTTTGGTCATCATGATTTTTTTGTCAAAAAATCTTGTCCTGTCTTTGCCGACAGCCTGGCCATCCTACAAGAGTCATCCCGACCACTCAGCGTGTGCTAACGTCACCACTGTTTTCGCGACTGAGTGCGAGTTCACAGGTTGTTGGGGGGGGAGGGGTGTCAGTCAGTCTACAAAAGAAGTGCACTATGTGATTGTAGTGGTGTTTTGCTCATAAAAAAGGAAAATAACACGCAATTATGGATTGGATTATGGAAGTATTGATGTATCAAGAGGAGGACAATATGGACTGGCTGTCCTTCGGATAGAACTAAAGGTATGCATGTGGTAACGTAAGTAAAATTAAAGAACATTTACTCACTAGTTCTCTGAAGGGAGAAAAAGAGATTCTTATAAATGATGATGCAAAGATAAGGAGCAAATGCTCTCCTGTTGGTAGATGTCAGGATTCACATCGTTGATGTGAGGTCAGTGTGTCAAACTACTCAACGGTATAAGTAAAATTCTTACATGCTACTCTTGTTGATTCGTGGTCATGGGGCTTCTCGGACACATCGTTAATTATGTCACACTACAAGACACCCAAAATCAAGGCACTGAACATGCCCCTGAGTTTAGTTAAATCCATCATCGAGAAATGGAAGGCATATGGCACATGTGAAGCTGCCTAGATCAGGCAGTCCTTACAAACTGAGTGACCGTGCAAGAAGGAGACAAGTGAGAGAGGTCACCAAGACATCTATGACTACTCTAAAGGAGTTACAAGCTGAGATGGGAGAGACTCTGCATACAACAACTGCTGCCCAGGCTCTTTACCAGTCAAAGCTTTATGGGAGAGTGGCAAAGAGAAAGCCACTGTTGAAGAAAACTCATTAAAGCTTGACTGGAGTGAAAGGCATGTGGAGGACTCTATGGTCAAGTCAAAAAGAGTTTTTTGGTCTGATGAAACCAAAATGTTGCCGTTAGACAAGACACAGTGTTTGGCAGACACCAAACACAGCACATCATCACAAACACACCATCCCCACTGTGAAGCACAGTGGTCGCAGCATCATGCTGTGGGGGTGCTTCTCGGCAATCAGCCCTGGAAGGCTTTTAAAGGTAGAGGGTAAAATGAATGCAGTGAAATATAGGAAAACCCTGAAGAACAATCTTATCCAGCCTGCAAAGGGACTATGGCTGGGGAGAAGATTTATTTTACAGCAAAACAATGACCTGAAGCATACAGCAAAAGCTACACAGAAATGGTAAAGACAACAAAGTGAATGTTCTGGAGTGGCTGAGTCAAAGCCCAGACATCAATCCATGAAAGAATTAGTGACTGCAAAGAAGAAACTTGCAGTGTCCAGATGTGCAAATCTGATTGAGACCTATCCACACAGACTCAGTGCTGTGATTGGAGCCAAAGGTGTATCTACTGAATACTGACTTGAAGGGGGTGAATATTTATGTAGTCACTTATTTACATAACATATGTTCCACAACATATGTTTTCACCTTGACATTAAAGATGCTGAGGTCAGCCCTAAGGGTTTCTTGTTGTGAGTATGAGCATGAGTATGTAACAGTTAAGGGGGTAAGGGTTAGTTGTTGTGTATAGCTTGTACAAGGCCTGCTAGAAGAGCAGTTAGCTCAGACTTGGCCACAGCAGTACTTTTGTTAGAAAATGCACAGCATTCCTTTATTAAGCAAGCGCTGAGAGCAACACAGAAAGCTTTCTGCCAAAGGAAAATGATGTTTTCGCTCTTCTGCCGGCCTGCTTCGGCATGTGTTATAGTTACAGGGAAAGGTTTACTTGTTGTGAGTGGTTGTACACAAGCCCTGCTAGTGGAGTGATTAGCTGGGACTTAGCCGCAGCTGCAGTTTAGTCTGAACTGGACAACATGTCTTCATTAAAGCAAGAGCAGAGAGCAACACTGAAAGCTTTCTCCTGGTCTGTTTTGGCATGGCTTTCCGATCATGACGGTGGGCTTGTCCGGTATATATAGGGCCTGCTGCAGTGTTAGCTGTTAGTTTGGATGTCGCTGTAGGACAGCTGCAGTTTACTCAGAACTGGACCACATTTCTTTTTAAAACCAGAGCAGAGAGCCACACTGAAAGCTTGTGTTGGCAGAGAAGAGGTTTTGCGCATCTCTTGTAGTTATGTGTCCCCCATCTCACAAAAGAGCACAGAATAAAGGGTGGATATGTTCTTCTCACTGTTCTCAAGGACTGTGGTTGACTCGATGTGTGTGTGTACATGTATGTGTTTGTGTATGACTTTTAACCAATCAGATGCAATAAAAAAAAAGCAGGAGGGATGACGTTGCACAGGGCTCCGTCTCCACTCGGAGGGAGAGAGAGAAAATGTAGCTATATAAATTTAAGTAACCAGTAGTAAAGAATTCCTTACAATTAAGGACTGGTACCAGGTTGTTCTAACATAGCTTTTATACCAAACACTATGAAAAATGTAGGTATTCTTTAAGTTTTATGGTTTATTTATTGTCCCCATGCTCCATTAACAATTTGATTTATTTAGGACATATTCTGACAAAGCAGTGTTATTTACTTTATTATTATTTTTCCTATTACAGTGGAAATCACAGAAGACTACTCACATGGTGTTTTATGCGTTTAATGAAAAAAAAAGTACAGCATTTAATATATTAAATAAAAGTTATAGAACTGGTGCATGATTGTCTGAAGAATATATCAAACATTATGTAAATTTATTGCTAGTCTGAGAATAAAAAGATTTAGTCCGACAGTTTTTGGAAAAACTTGCAGTTATATCAATCATGGGTAAAAAAAAAAAAAAAAAAGAAAAAAAGAAAAAAGAAAAGCTTAATTTGTCTGATTTAACAGCCAAAGTAGTACCGAATGAAGAGCTGTTTGGGAGCCGAAAGAGCTTTCAGCTCAGTTTAACTCTTCTTTCTGAAAAGAGTTGAAATTCCCGTCACTAGTCTCCTGACCAGCCTTGACATCCCAGACGGTTGTGGTCAGCGATATACTAGGTACCAACTGTCAGCCCTCACTTTCTGGAAAAGCTAAAGAATCAATCAGACGCCATATTGTGTGTCAAGACAGTCCCCTGTCCAAAGCTGAAACAAGGGGAATTTATTGCCTCCACATGTGTTTTTATGCCCTCAAATTATTTATGTACAAGTAAATATCACTATAACTTCTCTGCCAGATGAATACTCTGGGAATGTTTCACTTTAGGGATCTGATCCCTAGCCAGTGGATTTACAGTCATCAATAAATCGATTTCATTGTTTCCCGACATAGTATGGTGTTAATCTGAGTCACTGTTGAGTTGGCATCGTTCGGATGCGAATCACTCTTGGAAGGATATTGAATCACTACTGAAATCAGTTCCATTTCACATGGATTATGTTCACTATAGAGAGACATAGAGGAAGCGATAAGATGTGAAATTATTTTACACATTTTATCTATTAGCCTCAATCCAAGCCATTTCTATGGCAGTAGTTTAACTTTTTTCCATCATCAGCAGAATAACAAAGGAATACTTTAGATCAAGGCAAGCTTCAAACAGTGAAAAGGGCAGAGAAGTCAGAGTAAAAATCAGGAGTGATGTGTGTCCAAAGCTCCACTCTCACATCATGGGCCTGTTCTCCTGCCATAAACACTTCATGTGCTGTCACAACACGCATAGGTGTAAAATACAAATGATCTCGACTGGAAACAACTTTAAAAATCTGCCTCCACATTTTTAACTTTTCTTTTAGTGTTTCTCCCGAACTTTGTCTTTCAGCCCTCCCACCCCTCAAGCCAACTCCACCTCACAAACACACACTCCCCCACAAAATGTGTGTGTTTGTGTTGTGTGTAAGGGTGTCCTCCTCTTTCAGTCTCTCCATGGCTGGACTGTGGCAGCAGCTCAGCTCCCTGCGGCAGGGTCGAGCGCTGGCTCTCCTCCACTACCTCATCTGTCTTTTTTACTCGCCTTCAGGTGCTCTTCCCAAGGATACAAATGCCAGTCCTCTGGAGGTAAGAGATACTAACAGTCATGGAAAAAAGTTAGAGAGGAACACATACATAGCTAGATTAAAGTTTCAAGATGTAATTTAACTGTTTAGGCAAGTTTGGGAGATGTGTTTGCAACAAAAAATCTTTTGAATTCTGAAAGGATGTATTTAACATCTTTTAATAGTAACAAACTCTTCATTTAAAACTAGAATCCATAACAAAAATCCAATAGGGCTGACTAGCAAATGACTGCGCAACCTCACAATGAATGGTTTAGTATGTCACTCAGAAAGAAAAACATGTAGTTTTTTAGTTTTGAGTACAACATTGAAAGAGAGGTAGTGGGGCTGATGAAAGAGCAGAACAGCAGAGGAACAGAAGAGGTAAACTTGCAAAATAAAGATCTGTGTTGAGAGTAGAAAAGTAGAGCGGAAAACTTCCCCAACTCAAACCAACTGTTGGACCGGACTGAGAGAGCTGTGGGATTTCAAGCAAGAAGGAGGGAGAGAGTTAGAGAGGAGGATGTTTCAGTGAAAATAAGAGGAAAAGAGCTCTAACGTGAAACAGCAGAATTGAGGATTATTCCGTTCAAACATAAATCTGTGATGGTGGCACTCTGAGCGTGCAGATTTTGTGTGCTTTGCAGGCTTTGTATGCATTTCTGTGTGTGACTTTGTGTGTGTTGGCAGGGGTTCGAGGTGGTGAAGGGGAATTTCTCTCGCGTTTTCCTCCGTGTTGGCTACCATAAGATTGCAGAGATTCCTGCAGGAGCACGCAACATCAGCATTCAGGAGACGATAAAGAGCCGAAACTACCTGGGTACACACACAGGGACACACATTAGTGACAGTAGTTGTAGATTTAGGCTAAATAGCAGTTAAGGATGAACACTGGGTTTTTCCTTCAGCTCTGCGGACATATACCGGTGTCTCCATCATCAATGGAAACTGGGTGATCGACAGGCCAGGGATCTTCACTGCAGTGGGGACACAGCTGACTTACCAACGACCCAATGAAATACGCTCTCGTAAGGGAGAGTCCATCACTGCACCTGGACCGCTCACTGAAGACCTACATGTTTATGTGAGATGCTTTCTGTCTCTTATTTGATTGCACAGACACTACAAAAAACATCACTACATGCTTTACCATGCAGTATGTCATTATATACCACATACCCTACACCTCTCTCTCTCTCCATAGTTGATCTACCAGCAGCCAGGCCCCAGTGTACACTATGAATACAGTTTGCCTTTACAAAACATGCACCCAACTCCTGCGCCTATTACACCTACTGATATTCTGCCCTTGGGTGAGTGAAAACACACTATTATGCATGAACACACAATCAAAATGGTACTAGAGTGACCCAAAAGACCACAGTGCCATTTTGTCAGACTTTGTATTCTGGTTTGCCATCAGGGAGCATAACAAAGACCAGATGCTTTGTGTGTGCGTGTGTATAGTACAGAACAACTGTGAGTGTGGGTGTGTGAGTGTGTCTTAAGTTCTGATTTCACCACAGGGTCATGAATATGCCAAATTGTATCATTTTCAGTAAAATGGCCATTTTATTTAAAAATTTGATCAAGGATTATATGATATTTGATACAGGACAGCAGCCAGTCTTTGTTCTATCAAACAAGGCTCTGTACTTCACATTTTGACAATAAACAGTCACTTGAGCAGATTTCATTACATTACTTAATATTTTGCATTTTTAAGGAGATTAAAATTGCTTAAATTTCTGTGAATGCTGAACTTCACAGACTTGACTTGACTGTGTCAAAACTTCAGACAACCCATTTCTAAAAGACAAGAGCTAATGTTAGCCTTTATCTACTTTATAGAGTATAAAATCATCAGCTAGACTAACTGTAAAAACATTACAAAACCCATTGCTACCACAAAAAGCACGTTAGCATGTAGCTGCTTTTCTAACGTATAAAACCATAAGCTAGACTTAGCTTTGTAAAAACATTAGAAACCCATTGCTACCAGACAAAAGCTAATGTTAACAGTACTCAACCATTACCTAACAAGGCATAACTGCCCCGTAATAATATAATAATATCAAGGAATAGCGTTCTTCATATGCGAGAAAGACGCTGAATTTTGACATTAACTCTTGAAAACGACACAAATGGAGACTTAATGAGGATAGAAGTTTATAATAGACTCAGAACATTTCCATGAACCCACTGCAGACAGCTAATGTTTGTATTTAGCCAACCGTTAGCTAGGAAGTGGCTTAAAGCTGATATTACCTTAGGAAGCGATGTATACCAGTAATCAGGTAAGGCGTCAACAAACCTTTGCAAAAATCCTACATGTGATAACCAGACATGTTGGCGCTCAGCCACTCCCCTCAACTGGCAAAAACATTTTTAACCAGTCCATGTAGCATTGGTTTAGTGATATATTATTTGCTACATTTTCACAGTGTCAAACAACAGAAAATGTGCAAAGGCACTTGATAGTAAAAGTGTTATACAGTATTTGTGAGCACAATTAATCACTGGTTTACATTGCTGTTGCTAGGAATCCATGTCTTTTCTATACAACAACACTATCAAAGGATAACGTAAGCTAGGCTCGTTGCAAGCTAGGGTTTTGTAAGCTAGTTATGCTATTATCAGCTGTTGTCTGCATGGTAGTAAAAGAGTTGTCAAATAAATATTTTTACCTTGATTCATGAATGAATATCCTTTCATATTTCTTTAAATATTGTCCTTTCGTTTGTTGTTTCTAAATTAAATGTTTAATTTGTCAGACTTTAGACTTTATTGCATTTATCAACCATTAACATTTTAAATGACTGCCCTTCTTTCTTTTCTCTACTTGTATAACAAATCTGGGGCACACTCTAACAACTTCCACTTTTCTCGTAGTGCATACAGTAGCATCACACTCAGGTGAGAAGGTTCACCAAGATGATTCAACCACCAATGACATCACTAAAGAGACCCATCCTAACCAGGTATCCTCTAAACCAAGTGAACCCACCGACTCTCAGCCCACATACACCTGGGTGAAGAGTGGGTACACAGAATGCAGTTCAACATGTGGCTCTGGTGAGGAAACACATTGAATTGTGTAATATCATCTTTGCTTTCTACATCTGTATAAGGCATTTTTGCTTATTTAGTGCTCGAAAATGGTTTGGGTCATTTATTTATTTTAAATAGAAGATTTCCTTTACCACTTTTCCAAGAAGGCCAAAAGATTTTTACAGTGTAGAGACAAGAGACCATGAGGATTTGCTCAATCTGGATTGTGTGGTCTTTGATTGACACATGACAGTAACTGAGAGCTTTATCAAGAGTGGCATCCAAAGGACTGAGATAACTGGCAATCTTCATTATAATTTAAGCCCTTGAAACTACTTTATTTAAGGTCAAATATGTACTGTACCTATAAATGTTTTTTTTTTAAAGAGTTTCATTTACGTATTCATAGTTCTGTGTTGTGTGTGGCCTTACATCTGCCAGGCAGGCGTCAAGTAGTGTGGCAGTGTGTTGACAGAGACTCTGAGGTGACTGTTTCTGCTGACCTGTGTGACTCGACCATTCAACCAACACTCCAGGAGGAAGAATGCAACATGCAGTCATGTCCTGCATAGTAAGTAACACATACTTGATGTCCCATACTTCAGTATAGAAACATGGAATCAGACATGTATTTGTGCAGATAACAACAGTTTCACTTGTTGCTGTGACTTTGAGGGCAAAACCTTCACCTCTCAAACATACTCCAGCCATAAATTAATCAGAGTTAGTCACACTGAGTCACTCTGCTGTGGCTTTGGTTCAGTGATGCAGTACTCATGCTATATTTTACAGAATCAGTCAGAATCGAGTGTTGATTTATAACGTGCACACAATAAGGTTAATTCAAAGATACAATTGGTGATATAGTTGGGGATGGAACAATGGTCCCCCCATAAATCCTGTGCTTCATCAGGACTATTTGTAAAATTTTAATTTAGATATATAAAGTTTTAGTTGTAAAGTTATAAAGTCCAATCTGAAGAGTATCCTTTATTCTATCAGGTTATAACAGTCAAGAAGTTTCGCCTGTTAAATGCTAACAAAAATGTGTTGCATTGACATCTTCGCACATAATGAAACATTAATGAGTGCTATTAACAGCTTCAATAATCTTAAAATAGTGAACTGTTGAAAAAATATTTATCTATACAGCACAATAACCCCAACTGGAGAAGCTGCACTTCTACTTCAGTAAAAGATAAGAATGACTATATTTGTGGTTAAATGAAGATAAAGCACTTGGATCATTTCTGTTTAAAGATGCTCATTTGCAAAGCTATTGTCTGTAATTAAATCTTTTGTTACCATAGATAACCTCTGACCTTGTCCTCATTCTGTGATTGTCCAACAGCTGGGATGTAGGGGAGTGGTCAGAGTGCAGCAAAAGGTGTGGACCTGGTAATCAGCAGCGCCAGGTCATCTGCCGCCAGGTCACTCACATCCACACCAATGGAACGGAGACCTCAGTTACCGTGGCACCAAAGCTGTGTGGGCTGTCTGATATGCCGGTGACCAAATCCACCTGTCAGCTGAAGATCTGTAGCCAGTGGGAGATCCGGTCTGAGTGGAGCCCTGTGAGTATATGAAAATGTGCTTTACATTTCCTTCTGCTTTTCTTGACATGGAGTTTTCTGTAGTTGGTGGTGTTTGGTAGTGTGATGTAGTGTGCTGGGTGGGTTGTTGGATTTTGCTTGTGGATGAGCGGGACTGTATGGTAGCCAAGCTGTCATTTTTAAACATCTTATATGTATTTTTAGTTGATAGGTAACCCCAGGAAGAATATTTGCTGCCCTGGTAGCAACTAATGGTGATCCTTTAAACAAATGAACAAATAACTTCCATCCTGTCCCTCCTTCTGTCAACCAGTGTTCAGTGCCCTGTGGGGTGGGTCAGCGCAGCAGGGAGGTGGTGTGTGTGAGCAACCAGGGTGATGTGGAGGAAGATACAGAGTGTAACATGAACCTTAAACCAGATACACTGCAGAACTGTGACATGGGAGCCTGTGCTCGCAGCTGGTTCACCTCCCTCTGGAGTCAACGGGTAACACAAAAACAGCATCTTTATGTGCTGTGTGCTTCTGTGTGTATAATTGCTCTTTACATCTTTAAGCAGCACTGCTTGAGTGTTCATGAGTGTGTGTTATTTCTCTCAGTGCTCAGCTGACTGTGGTCAAGGCAATCGAACCCGGGCGACAGTGTGCCTGACAGATCATGTGACTGATCTCCCATTGGGCAGCTGTGAGGGGCAACGACCTGCAGAAGTGACATCATGTGACTCAGGCCCCTGCCAGAACCGCCTTGAGTGGTACACAGGCCCTTGGAGTCAGGTGATTTACATGCAAACTCACATCTAAACATACACTGTTATCATAGTCTGACAACTTGAAGATTCACCATAATTTCATCTATGTATATCTGTGTCTGTGTGAAGTGCTCTGCAGAGTGTGGGAATGGCACACAGACCCGGAGTGTGGTTTGTATTTTGAACAATGACGGGGTCATGGACCTTGTGGACCATTCAAAATGTTCCAGTCTCTCTCAGCCATCCACAGCTCAGCCGTGCAAACTGAAACCATGCGGTGTCCAGTGGTATGTCACAGACTGGAGTACAGTAAGTGTCCCAGAGCCGTCTTTCAACCAAGTATCCAACTACAAGCCACAGGAAAAAATGTTGTAAACTTGTCCAGGTTATGTGATACTATTCCTGGGGTTTCTGTCTTCACCCTGATAAAATATCCGTGATAGAATAAAATTTGTCTCTACATTGCATTGAAAAGTATGAATGAGCCCCACAATTCTCTGTCTTTAGAAATGTTTATTTTACCAAAAGGGTTCTTGCTTTTTTCCTGAGGCTTTTCACGGAATCACATTGGAAATATTTTATTTACTTGTCATGATGATGGATATCAACGCAGGTTGGATCTATTGAATAAAAATCAACACAAACAATAGTCCATTAGTAAACATTTTATGTGCTTATCTGTTTAAATGTGGATTGTCGTATGCTGTTATTATTTTTGGTTAACTAACACTTAGAAGATAGAAGAGGCAACTAAATGAAGTCACCACTTAGCATAGTGTATATCACATCATATCACATCACATGAAAACGCTGTTATAATTTGCTGTGAGAATTAGGGAAATGTTGTCCTACTGGGCATTAAGCACAAGCTACTTTATTGTACTCTATTGTAGTGGTTCTCAAACTAATTCTGTCATAAGCATCTTTGGAAGAGTAATATTTTCTTTGGACATAAAGGGCCAAGAAATGTGTGTAGCCGGTCTGAGAGTAAGTGGACCAGCCAGCACCATTTGAGGAGAATGTGGTAGCTACAGAAAAGGCTGCAAACATAGGAAAAATAGTGGCAAAAACTGGTGAAAGGTGGTTAAAGATTGGCAGGAATTAGATAAATGTGGAAAAGGAAGGTAAATATTGGAAATAATGGTGAAAAGTAGTTTACAAGTTGCAAAAATTAATTAAAAGTGGCAAAAATTGTTTAAGAACACCAAATTTGGGATCAGTAATGCAAAAGAAGATAAAAAATGGTGAAAAGCAGCTAAAAAGTGGCAAAAATTGCAGCTTTAGTAATGAAAGGGGTGAGAAAGTAGCAAAACTTTGCTAAAAGTGGTTAAAAGAGAAGCAATGTGGCAAAAACAGTAAAAAGGGTGTTAAAAGTGGCATGAATTAATGATCATAAGCCAACAATAGCCTGACACACTTTTCAGCTTCAAAGTTAAGCTACTGTTAGCCAGGATGTGAACACCAATTCTGCTGATCCAACCCACATGATTTAAAACCATCAATAAATCAAAATTAGGGAGTTGACCAGATCCCAACTCACCAGATGTGAGACAAAGACTACAACTGTGAGGGACAATGTGGGATACTAATGCATGCTTCTTCATGCTGTTTGTTGTTGGTGGTGGATGCACCCTTGACCTGCTGATTCCCAGTTTGATCACATGGCTCACCCTACCCTCTGATGACAGGCAGTCCTCCCTACTTTCTCCAGACAGTGTGCCTGAAAACTGGAGCCTGTCAGTCACAGTGCGGAACAGCTTCTTAATTTGCAGGACATGTGAAAAGTACTGAAAATGTGGGACTATCCCTCACACATCCCACATCTGGTCACCCTACTGGGGAGGGCCTCTTGAGTGGGTTTTTCAGGGGCCCAGCCAATTCTGTTGGCAGGCCTGGCTGCACGTGGAGTTTCATTTTTCTGCAAGCCAGTATGCAATGGAGGCCAGTGTAGAGATTGGCTCCAATATAGCTATAGCAGCAGTTTTATCAGAACTGAACAACATTTCCTTATCAACAGAAAAACAAAGAACCACACTAAAAGCTTTTCTTGGTGGAAAAAATATTTTTGCTCTACTCTGGACTGGTTTCAGCTTGAGTTTAACTCACTAACTGGCTTCACTGATAGTTAACAGTGATAACCGCGGCTAGCCGAGCTTGCATTGTGTAGCTCACTCTCTCTGCTGTGCACACCTATTATGGCATATGCTTTGTTGCTCTGATTGGCCCGTAATGAATGTGACAGACAGAATGTTTGTCCAATCATCCTCTGAGATTGTTTTGAAAGGTTCTGCCCCTCCCAAACATTGTGCATGGGGTTTTGCCCAGATGGGTGTGAAATATTTGCCATGCAATGGATATGTGGTACAGTCTAGCTGGCATGTCAGGTTAACCTAGATTAGCTTTATTACAAAATTACAAAATATTAATTTCATAATGTGTATCTCTAATAAAGGAACATTATTTATACTTTTGATCGACACCAATCTTATATTCTTTTACTAAATTTAGTAAATGTCAAAAGAAGATAAGCATAAGATGAGTGTTTATTCTAACCTTTAAACTTATCTTTTGAATGTATAGATATTTTTGACCTTTTTAAGTAGCAGGACTGATTTGCAAAATTAAACCCTCTCATTTTTCGGATACACAAAAAATGTTTGTTCAAAGTCACAAATTAAAGTTTTAATGACAGGAAATGTTCCTTATTTTAACTTAAAGAAGGCTAATAGAAGCTTGTGACAGCACTGTTCAAATAATTGATTTAATAAAGATGTCTTTTCATGCAAATGGGAAGTCAGTTTGTCACACTGGAAAGGCATCAGGTGGTCATGTAGATTTCAAGGCGTCTCCATCCCTTGCTCAGGCCACTCCTGCCCCTCTGGGAGTTAGCCCCACAGTTTGGGAAACCACTGCTCTATTGTATTTGTTTCAGACTTTGAGGTGGATATACCATAACATTGCAGCACATGAAACTGAGTTTGTGTTCACTTTCAAAACACCTATTACATAATAACTCTTTATCTCTGCCTCTTCTCTATCACCTCAGTGCTCACGCTCCTGTAACGGTGGCTACCGAGTGCGTGAGGTGCGGTGTCTTACCGACAACATTGCTCCAAGTGACCAGTGTGACCCCAGTGTGACCCCAGAGAGTCGCGAGGAATGTAATAAGCAGCCATGTGCAACTGAGATAAGTAAGTCTATACAACAGGTTAATGAATCAGAAAAAATGGTATTGTAACTGGATATGCATGGTTTAGAGAGATGTTGATGTGCATGCTTTTATGAGCTTGATAGTCAGGGGTCTCAGACTATTGGCTTTCTCTTTCACACGGAGGGGCAGCTTTGTCCTGTATGGGATTGGAAGTCATTGTTGACTATACATTTAGTCCAAACTACGTGATGTTTCTAATCCTTATCAACAGTTTTGGAGGTCAAACTTAAACAAAATACCTTTAAACATACAGTTGGGAAAACTTGCTTTCTCATCCTTTTTCTCTTTTTCTCTTTCTTATTCCCTCTTTTCCTCCACAGATCCATCCTGCAGTGACCAGTATCATAACTGTGTGGTGGTAGTTCAAGCCCGACTCTGTATTTATCCGTACTACAAAGGTGTCTGCTGTGCGTCCTGCTCCACTTCTCAGAAATCATACCCCAAATCATTTCAAAAGAACTACAGTCCCAGGTGATGAAGGTTAAATTAACCTCATGCCATGCTTCAGTATAAAAACTGTGAAAATGACACCATGTCAGACACATTTCAATGTTCAGTCACTGGGAGCAGTAACCCAGAAAGCAGCTTTCCTATAAGCACTGCCACTAACACCAGCTAAATATAAACACTGCTGTAAGTGTCAGATCATATCCAATCCGACTACACAGGAATAACATCAAACTTTCTTATTGCTCAGAAAAACTTTTTTCTTTGAGCTCAACAGTTGTTTCATTCTAAGAGTGACTTTTGTTATATTTGGTGATGTGCCTGTATATTTATTCTTAATAAAGAGTGCTTTACTCCAGCTGTTGCTCAAGGTTTTAAAATGCCATACATAGACTGAACTGGTACATTTTAACTACACATTGTCTTTAATAACTCCTATTTTAGGGTTCATACATTTTAGAATATTTTAATGTAAGCAATTTGTAATCACTCATAACAGCCATAGCTTAACTTAGCATGCAGACTGGGAAGAGATGCAAACGGCTCACTCTTTTCAATCTTTATTGGTCTACTAACAAGGAAAACTAGTAATGTAGAAAGTCCATGTAAATCATTTATTAATATTTATTTCAAGTTTGTTATACAATAGATTACTGTGTTGAATGTGCCAAAACTACCCCTACTAGAGGTAAGACACATGTCTGACAAGTGTAAAAACTGAAGCACAGATTCTTCTGACATCCAGGTTGGGTGCAGTTGCACAATTTAAAGCAAAGCCAATAGATAGCCAGTCTACTGACAGTATTTTTGAAACTGGAACCTGCGATAGAACTGGAGATACCAAAGCAATGAGTACCTTTATGTTGCTGAAGCCCTGGCCATGGTGTCATCAAACCACCAGCCAGGCCACGTATTTGAGTAATTATTTTTATTTATTTATTCATTTATTGGTGTGCTTGTAATTTATATAGAGTTTTTAAATTTAAAAAAAATCCCTGTTTGACATTTCGAAAATATAAATCTTTGTGAAGGAGCTTGTAAGAAGCTGAAAAGCAGTGCTGAGAAAAAAAGTGTTATTTTGGCCTATAAAGGGAATTGTGAATCAGGTATAATGTGGTATAAAATGAAGAGTTCAGCAATATCACAAGTATCTCAAATCAGTTCCTAAATACAGCCATAGAGTAGATGCACATCTACAAAAGTAGCTCCCAGCATTTTTCCCTGGAAACCCCCACACTTGTGTTAAAGAAAAGCTGGCTGGGACTTGAAAAAATAGAAGTGAAACATCAACTTTTTCATGTAAAATCCCAACAGAGTAGGCCTACACATAACTGTCCGTGCCAAAAGACAATTAGATAAACCAATAAATGTTTATGATTTTAATAAATGTGCAGACTTATATTTGCCTATTAAATTTCTAGCTCCCAGATGTGACTTAACATAAATTTAGGCCTCTAGCATTTTAAAGGGCCCCCATCCATAAAAAACTGAACTGGATAACCAAAGTGTAACAGTTTAGATCAGGGGTGTCAAACTTAATCACAGCAGGGGCCAGATTCTGGATTCAGGTCTAACCTGAGGGCCTAAAAGGGTCACCTTTTAAACCGTAAACTGTCAACCTTGCTTCACCGGTAATAAAGTATGAAAAAAAGGATTGACATTTAAAAAATAAAAAAGATGAGTTTAAAGGCTCAGAATCTGAGAAAAGAAAAATTTGTTAGTTCAGAAAGGTCAAAACATGAAATTGAAAATGAAAAATAATGTTCTTTAACGGCAAATATATTAGAAAGAAGTCAAAATCATGAGTTTAAAAGGTCAAAGTATGAAATAAAATTTGTAATCATGAAATTAAAAGTCAAAATATTATTCAAAATATTCATTTGTGAGTCTAAAAGGTCAAACTATGGGATTTTGAAGTCAAAGTTTGGAGTTGAAAATATGAGATAAAATACAAAATAATTGGTTAAAAAGGTCAAAATATAACTTAAAAATCAGAATTATGAGTCTTAAAGCTCCAAATATTTTATTAGAACTCAAAATTATGTTGAAATTCTCAAAGTACGAAATTAAAAGTCAAAATCCTCACTTTGAGCCCTAATTGTGAGATGCTAAATTGAAAATACAAAATTAAAACACGAAGGAATCTATTTTCCCACATTCCTGACGTCTTATCTAATCATTTTACTCCTTACTTTTTCAGATTTTGTGACTTAACAAGGATACCTTAAATCATCAAGGATACATTCACATTTATACTTGAGGAAATCTGCAGACCTCATACTGATGGGCCAGTTATTTCAGAAATATGAGATCATCTTGTGGGCCGGATTTAACTGTTCCATGGGCCGGATTTGGCCCCCGGGCCTTGAGTTTGACACCTGTGGCTTAGATTTACAAAAAAATAAACCACTGACTTCTCACTGAGAAAAGCTAACAGTCCTTCAATCTCCAATTTGAATTTGGCAACTGTAAAGAAAGTCTCTGACTTCTGGCAGACATATGAAAAAGCTAAATACCAACAAACTTGGAGCTATGACAATATAATATGACAAAAAAAAATTTCATACAGTGCACTAAACATATAAAATGTACATCTTTGGGCCAAATACATGCCCTAATTTACTATCATGCTTAGTTGTACTAAAGTGTAACTGTCATTTTCTTTTGTTTTATTCTCAAAAATGCAATGATTATGTTTGTTAGTTTTTACTGTGGTTTAAGATTTCATTATTTTATTAGTTCATACTGTTTATTAACATTTTTCAGTTAAAAAATGTATATGCAAGTAATGAGGCTGCTGAGTTAAGAATAAGTCAAATGTTAAATCTCTCAAGCACAAGGCCCTCCATGGCAGACTGAAAGGTAGAGGCCCTGTAATATAGTCCCAGCTAACCCATTGCTTTGAAGCACCAATACTTGCTACTTAAGCAGATCTAGAGTGGAAAATTCTGTAACAAGTTAAAAAAGATCCTTCAAATGTTTGAACAGCTAAAGCATGCCTTATAAATCATCACCTAGCACTTTCCTAAATCATACAGACACTATACTTCATGCCAACACAGGGCCATCACTTGTTCCAGACAAGAAGACATCACAACATCATTGCACTCATCCGAGATAGTAATACCATTGCTTTAATGGGACAGCCGGGCTGACAGCATGTAAAAGGCCATAATTCAATCACGAGAACTTAAAGCACAGGAACATTAAATGAACATCGATGACAAATGCACATTGCATTCTCTGTTACTCATAAAACATATTAAGTCACATGGGGACTCTTTTACATACACACTCTCCCATTTTGTAGCTATACATAATCTTTAGTAACGTTCCCGAGGTGCTCCCGAGTCTGTGTCAGTGGATGCAAGGCTGCGTTGGTAGGTCCATGCTAGTAGGCTGTTGAGGATGTGTGATAAGACAGAAATGTTCAGGGTGAGCCTGGGCCTTTGGCTTTGAGGGATGCAGGGTCCACATTCACCAACAATATCCGTGTCTGTCTTGACTAAAAATGCTTGGACACCATTACCCCGAAAACATTCAAGGCTCTCTTTCCATGCTGATAAACCTTAACTCATTCTAAATATAGATATATTTTTTCATCAAAGACACCAAGCAAGGATTTTGTGAACAGAAATGGCAGCCACTTGTCTTTTTTTGCATTTTTTGACAGTTCTTTTTGCTTCATCCTTGGCATTGGGTACCAGACAGTAAGACGTTAATGTAACTGTTACCTAGGGATTCAACAATAAGCTCTCTAAAAACGTAATCGTCAGCCCCCCCCCCTTGTCCCACCACTGAACAATCACCGTTTATACAAGTCAGTTTCTGAAAATACAATGGCAAGTGACATTTTCCACCAAAATTTCAATGTGAACAACAAAAAATATATATATTTCACTCCCCATGTGATTTGTTCAGCTTATCAAATGCAATAACTGGTTTTGTTTTCTTTGTAGCATCGTACCGACATTCACCGATTTTCAATATTGTAGAAGTTTTACAAAGACATAAATATAGAAGGTTACAATACAGTAAAAAATACAAAATAAAGTCAATATAGTTTATTTTTCTTAAATGATAATTTACCAGAGGCAAACCCAGAAACAGATCTTTGACACTAGGCAAAAAACACTAGAATTACCCCCTGAGGTCAAATGATAAAAGAATAGCCATGTCTCAAACCAGAGCTTAGTCCCAGCTAACTCACTACTCTGACGGTATCAGAAGTAGTAAACCATGTACAGGACTGGAGGCAAAATGTGGGTGTCCTGTGAGACACAGTCAATGTGTACTTCTCAAGTGCACTGGTTCGGGTGTTATTACTACACTAGCGAGACGTTAAGCTAAGGAATACTTGAAGGCACAATTATCTGAGGAAGAAGATGCCTCAGGAATCAAACAACAGTTTGTAGTTTCAAGGGAGTAAGAGTCAAAGAAAGGGAAAGAACAAAAGGAGAAAGAAGTTTACAGTTTCAGGTATGGTTTAGGTCTGAGAACGACGAGGCAGTGAATCAAGTTAAGGCCAAACTACTTAAGATTGTCCAATCAGAACGCTCCGACAGTAAAAAGGATGTTAGACCTGACAAACCAAACAGATTTGCTAATGATATCAGTTGAATTACCAGAACTCTCGATATTTTGTCATAGCCTGGCTCGCTACAAAGATATTTCTTGTCTGTTAAGTCAATTATTTTAAACAAGGCTGTCTTTTGCTCTTATGTCAGAGGTTGTTATTACACACTATAATGTATAAATGTATGTTACATGAATGTACATGGGCGTCAGTCTATACAATATCCTAGTAAGGAGTACATCCAAGCATTCAGGGTGAGGACTTTGGCTTTGAAAAGTTAGTCTACATATGCACAAATATGATACACACGTAGAAAATGCACCATAGAAAAAAAGACTGGGAAATTAAAAAAAAAAAAAAAAAAAAAAAAAGAAAAGGAGGAAATGGACTAAATGGCTCACACACTGCTTTCACATCTGACCATTTGCTCACACAGTACCATTTCCTCTCAGAACAAAAACAAAGTTTTCAAGTTTGACCATTTCCTACCCTTCACATTTGATCTGTGCCACAGACTTGATCAGGGTTGAAAAAGGAACAAGAAATTTTAAAAATGAACAAAGACAGGGGTTTGGAGGGCTTCAAGGGGTAAAGTTCAAGTTTGTCATTCCTCATGTGCAAGTCAATAAAAAAAAATGCTACAAGTCGTACAACTCTCTTGTCAACAAGACAGGTTCAGGGCAGGCCAAGTCCCCCTGTAGTTTGCTAAATAAAAAGGGGCTCGGATATTGGCAGGACAGCTTGCTCGTAAGTGATGAGCATACAGTCTCCACTCCCTGTATTATTTTTTCTCCAGTTCTTCACCTCCTCTGGCTGTCCGTTCATGAAAAGGAAGAGCTGTTGTGGGAGTCTGCATCATTGCAGCAGGAGCCAAAACGAGATCTCAATCCTTTATCCCTTCTCCCTCGCGGCAGAAGAGTCGGCTCCTCGCTCTTGTTCCTATGACTTCTGCTAAGGTTGGATATCCCAGTTGTTGTTTATTTTAAATATGTTTGTGTCTCTCACTCGCTGTCAGTCTCCAGGTCTGAGTCAGACCACTGAACCGGGCTAAGTTTTCCATTGCGCTGAGCATACTCAATGACTGATGTGTAACAGAAATAGTACTGGTCCCAGGTCTGGATGCTGAAAGCCCTTTGTGTACGCATCCGCCGCACTGTCTGACGTACATCTACTGTGCCAATGTCCTCCAGCCGGGACAGGCAGATGTCCAGTGTACAGAACGTGCCTGTTCAGAAAACACAGAGAAAACAGGAGAGAGAAATTACACATCTTTAAGAACTATAGTGCTGTCAACAAGTTCATTTTTGCTCACGTCCAAAGACTGGTTGCAGGTCTTTAGTCTGGTTTTAAGCAAATTGCTTTTTAAATGGCATGACCTTCATCTACAACCAGTGGGAGCCAGTGTTGTGTGTAAGCAGTTCATCTTTCAAAACATGAATGTGAGCGTAGTTCAGTCTGGAGCTGCTGAATGTCTGCTCAGAACTCAAGAGATGGAGAAACCTGTCTGCAGGGATCCGTAGTCAGATCTCTGCACCACTGTCTGTGAATTCTGTCTCTCAATTCATTCCTGGCTGACATGACAGGTACAGTAAACCTACACTGGGTTTTTCAAAGTAAAAGCCCAATCAGTTTGTTTTTAAGGTGAGAAAAACCCACGTCTTCATACGGTACTCTACACTTGGAAGCGTGTCCAGGATAGTTTTTGGCTTGTTTCAGTGACTTGCAGAGTTGCATAGGCTTTCAACTTTCTGCTCTATGTAAATTACTTTAAAAACATTAGATTATGAGAGATATTGACTCATAAGCAATCTCTATTTCCTTCTCTGCCTCCCTCACTGCTGTTCTAAGTTTTGCTCCAGTCATTGTTCTCTGCCCAAAAGTTGTGGTTGCTGAATCAGTAAACAAATCAAATATTATTTTCTATAATCTTATTGTAATACAAATATCAAACTCTTTTGTTACATCCCAACTTATCACATATGGACCCTTTGGAAAACTGGTAATGTTCATAAGGTCAGTTGCTCCTCTGTTGTGTGTCATTGGTCCCCAGATCTCTGTCCTTGATCCTCTGCACTTTGAGTGATTTTAGAGCTTTAGGATGGCTCTTAAGATAAGGGTAACTCAATGCTTTAGCCCCTTCTTCTGGAAAATAATGTCATTTAAAAACCTTAAGATGGCAGGTCAGAAACTACTTCTCCTTCAACTAAGGATCAAGGACAGCTCATTTAAGAGACTTTAGAAGTACCCAATGACTAGACCTCTTCTCAAGATTATCAGTGTGGACAAGTTTGTTTCACTGACAGCTCCTGCAGATTATTAGGAACTTGTTGTGGTAGAAAGACTTGCTGAGGTGTTATCATTTCTTCTGGCCCTTAGAATTTATGAACCCTCACCACAACTCCACCTATTTTCAACCTCTTCTTGTCTAAGCAGCTAGAGTAATTAAAAACACCTGTGTGGGTGTTCATGCCTTGATGGACAAACCTTCAACATTTATAAAATATGGGACTAGAGGTGTAACGGTCATCAATGTATATTGATACATCGACTGGTTGATTAATGATCCAATCAGATCGATAGAAAGTCAAAACACTGATCTAAATTGATGCTTCAAGCTACGCTTTTTGAAATTCCTCTCGTATGCAAGTTTCCGCCCCAGGTGGCATCCTCAACAAGCTAGCTACAAGCTAGCTATCTAGCGGCAGTGGCTTAAAGTTTTGCAGCCAAGGGTAAGAGGATATCGTCTCCTCTCTCGGCTGTGTGGACATACTTCAGACAGACACTACTGCAGGACGGGTCTCTCCCCTTAGTTTGCTGACTACGTCTACATCTTCATCCATATACAACCGCCGTATGAGATCGTTCACGGATAAAAAAACATTCAACTTGTTATGGCTAAGGTAGCACAAGTGTTGTCTGATGCGGCAGACACCAGTTAAACAGAGAGGGAAAAGTTTGCTGCTGCATGTCTCCTTTGATACACAGATTTTATTTCGCCGTCTCATGTCAGATTTATTATGAAAATATAAGCTGTCCAAACTTAACATGGTTCAAGCATGACAGCTGTTTTCTTAATACCCCCCCCAACCTCCTCGCTCTTGTTATGAGGCTGCTCATCACAAGAGCGTCTTTTGAAATAAAACTTTGCTCTAGTCTAAATACTCCATTTATTAAAATCAAGATTGCAATAAATCAAAAGTAATAAAAATGCATCATGTCACATATTTATCCTCATTTAAATCTCATAATGGAAAAACTACTACAAGGTCTTTGTTCTTTTTGTTAAAGATATTTTCTATTAAATACATAGACCTGAAAATAAGTTAACCGCAGGTGTTTTTTTAGTAACTGCGTGAAATTTGTGCATAAAAATTACCTGATATTGATCGTAGGCCCCTATATCAAACTGACAAAATCGTATCGTGGCAGATTTTGTGATATTGGAAAATATAGTATCATTGTCCAAAATATCGCCATCATATTGTATCTGGATGAAACTAGTGATTTACACCCCTACATGGGGCCCCTTTTAAGAGGCCTTTGTGGACTTATTTGGACAGACAGACCTTAAGAGACTTAGACTAGCAGAGGATCCAAAACTGTCAAGACTGTCTCTGATACACACTGAAATAATGCTATCATTACAGACTCTGTCCTAAAATGACTACTTCCATTTTTTCTGACTGAATTATATTTAAGATCACTTTTTGCAGGTCTGTTTGTGTTCAGACAAAATTTAAATTTAGAAAAATGGTGTTTTGACATTAAAAAATGGTTGGCATAGAAAAATATTTATATAGAAGAATAAAGCAGGATGAAATAGAAGCAACAACACCATTAGATTTTAAACATTACAGTTATGTTTTGTTTTGTTTTTTGCATAAAACAAAGTTCAAAAGAAGTGGCCACAAAATGTATGAATGAGTGCATTTGAACACTTTGTCTGCTTGTCTATGTCACCTGTTCGGCCAATGCCAGCACTGCAGTGCACAACCACAGGAGGGCCCCCAGGAGGCCCCGTCCAGCTGTCCCCTAGACTCTGGACTGCAGCCTCCCTCTTTTGAAGTACATGTTCACGAAAGTCCAACATGGCTGAAGCACTTTTAGGCACCCCAAAGTCTGGCCAGCTGACATAGAGGTAGTGACACACCTCCCGTCTCTCTCCAGACTGATGAAAGGACAGAGAAGGGAATTAAAAAAACAAACAAATCTTAGTCCATCAATGTCATATCAAAGTATACTTTATTAGATGCTCAAGATACTTAAGCTCAATTTCTAAGTCATTAGTTATAAAATAAGGGAATAAAAAAGAGTCAAAGTATTAAAAGGTGCACTAATAAAGATGGTGGGACTTGCCTGTGTGTTGTAGAGTTCAAGATGGGAGAGTTTGAAGTCCTGAAATGTTTGGATGTGTGTGTTTCTAACTAAGAAGTATCCATGTTGTTCGGTCCTGCCCTCCTCAAGAGGCCAGTACTGACCACACTTTACACGCCCACGCTCCACCACCCTAAAGCAGACAGAATACACATCACTGACCCTAATCTTCAGCCAGTCAAAGGATACTCAATGCTTGGACCCCTACTTTTGTTTAAATAATGCGATTTTAAAAAAAAACTTAAACTGACTTGATAAAAAGAGTCTCACCTGGTGGTCATGACAATGATAAGTACCATCTGTTCCCAAACCATGCGCCAGAAGTCACCAAATGTTTTTGGCAAAGGACCTAAAGGACAAAAAATCTGTCAGAGAGCTGTTACAGGAAAGGAAGGACTTTAAAAAGCTCTTGGGAGTAGGACTAAAGTTTGTGTTAACTGCAGCTCACCCTGAGTTGCGATGTAGGCGTTGCCTCTCTTGTACCCATCCATGAAACTGGCGTTAATGTAATCTGATGTCTGTAATGCAGAGAGGAGAGATTTAATGCTCAGTGTAAGGATCTCCAGCCTTCTGTTCGTAAACAATGACAATTACTGATTGAGTCACACAGGTCACACTCCCAGGTTTTCAAACGTTGATATGATTCTTGCAAAACTCAGACAGTATCAGTAACTGTTTTCAGACCATGGAGACTAAGGCTACATTCACGCTGAAGTTGAAAGTGACCTGAAGCTGATTTTTTTGCTTACATGTGCCCGTATCTGATTTTTTTCTGACAGTGTGAACAGCGCAAGTCACATTGAATCTGACCGTTTCGAATCAGATTCAGGCCACTTTCATATGTGGTTCTGAATCAGATACGTATCTGATCTTTTGGAAGTTGACTGCAGTGTGAACAGGCAAACAAAAAAATCAGATCTGAGAAAAGATCAGAATTGAGCATTAAGGCCTGCGGTGTGAACGTAGCCTAAGGTCGCCTCATAGTCCAAGGGGACTCCATTAAGAAGATGACAAAAATGGCTCATCCATTGGCCGAAGCAGAAACTGGAAATCCATCTCCGCCAGTAATTTCTTTACCACATACACAATGTAGCAACACCAAATTTATGTTGTTTTGGGATTTTTGCTTTGGTGCCATTATGAGCAGCAAACGAGAAAGCAACCTAATATGTTCTTAGCATTAGACGAATGAAACAGTAACGAAGAAGAAGGTGAGCCAAAATGAGAGCAAGAGACTAGGAAGTGTCATGACTACACAGCCGCCAAGGGTGGTACAGAGGTAACTTTCACACCTCAAACCAACCACACCAGGGTTCCCTCGGAAGTGAACCGAGACCCCTAAATTTAAAGGGGACCAGAGTTCAAATGAGCTTTCACACCACTCAAAACAAATAGAACCATTCTGGGAAATGAGACGGGATTTGTTTAAAGTGGACCAAACAGCTCTGGTGTGAAAGCATGCTAATGTACATGCCCTGGTCACCCAACATGGGTAATTTCTTGTTTTCAATTACCAGAAACAGCAGGGGAACTCCTGCACACTGCCTAAATTGCACATCTTTCATTGCAGCAACTTTTGGTTGAAAATAAGACTAGGAAACATTTGTTTTTTTGGAGTTAGTGCTGTTCAATACAACAGACCATTCAAATAGTATTTTAAAACTCGTGGTATTGAAAAGTATCAAAATTTTAACCCTAATATTGACAGAGCAAGTTAAGAAAGTTTCTGACTTCTCTGCCTGATCTAACTTGAGGCCAGACAGAAAACACATTAAAATGTTAATATATACACAATACATAATGGATCCACAGAAGATTCAGTCAATCTTTGCTTTCTTTATTTCATGAGAGTCTTTTTGTTTCCAATATCAACATTTATAAAGGCCTTTATTTAGTATGATGGACTTTCCACAACCTGGTTTGTATTCATTTTAAGGCCATTATTAGCATTGATTACCATAATACTGGAATCATTTTACAATGAATAAGAAACATGCTACCAAAATCTATGCCTTTCATTGAACCACATTAAAATAACCGCATGTGAGACTGTAAAACATTCCAGTGTCCAATGACACCCTCAGATTCAGTAGACAGAAAACAGCACAAAGAAGAGAGACACTAGTGTCATTCCTGAAATAAATTTACCTTCTAATACAACATCCATTTTACCACTCTGCAGACATTATGTAGACCAAGATTAAACAAGATAAACGCAAATGTACTTCCTCTGAAAAGATAAATCAAACACCTTATCTAAATTATACACAAAGTCATAAGTTTTAGAGAAAACTTTTGAATTGCAATGAGTAAATTTTAAAAAGAAAGTGCCAACTGTGATTTTGTGATTTCATTTTTACCTCATCGTCATCATCACAGAGCTGGCAGAGTCGCACCCGTGAGTGATCGAGGCAGAGAACATCGCTGTACCTGTTCTTTATCTGATTGGAAAGTTTTCTGTAAAAACACAAAACAAAAAGAGGTCATCTTGAGGTTGTGCTGATGTGCTGATCAGTCTCACAAGTTTCTTTGGTTTTGTACTCAGAAACAGTGTAAAGGACAGACTTGTTCATCTCTCTTACTTGGAGTATTCAAAGGTTCCCGCTGGCGGCTCCTTGCGGATCTCCTCGTACTCCTGGTAAATCCCCTTCTTCTTCTTTCTTTTCACATGCTCTACCAGCTCATGCACCGTCATACCTCCTTGCTCTGGCATGTGAACAGACACCTCCATGCAGCGCTCCTCATCATCAGGACCCCATGATGAAGACAAGGGTGGAGACTGGGAGCACGGCTGGTGAGGAGGACGTGGCAAAGACTTCTGGGGTAATGGAGGCACACCCTCCTCTTCCTCACCATCCTCCTCCTTCACACCTTCATTCTGGGACCTGTTAGCTGAGCCTGTCACATTGCTTTCTGCATCACCCGTCTGGGAGAGCGGTGTGTCAGGAGGCGTGTCTGACTGTGGAGGGGCTTGGTGGCTACGACCGTTCATGTTAGCGTTAGGGCTTGAACCGCTTACAGCTAAGTTAGCCCCGCTTACTGCAGAGCCGTTCCAGTGTTGGTGGTTCCCCTGCGGCCTGTTTGCTGCAGACTGCGGGCTCTGCTGATACTGCCCTCGAGTCCTGCCCTCCACCACACCGCAGTGGTTGTGTGGGTTAGCATTGCTATCGTCGTAGCAATTAGAGTTAGCCATGGTTAGCTCGGAGCCTAACTGCGTATTGATATGTGTGTGGGTCAGTGTAGCGCCTGCGCTTGTGTTGCTGCACTCTAAGCTGTAGGAGCGCAGCAGGTTTCCTACACAGTCGTGAGTGTCATGGTCTTGTGTGTCACCCTGAACAGTGTTTGTGTGTGTGTTCACACAGGACTGGATCCAAGCTACGTGGCTGTACTGAGAAGTCCCACCCAGGTGTTCAGGGAGGGAGGAGACAGGGATGTGACTGGCCAGCTCATGAGCCTTCACTGTGCACACCTAGTGAATAAAAACACAGAAATATATTTTCAAATAAAGAGTGGAGACTTACTCAGCATGCTATTAACTTTTAATAAGAGTAGAAGTGCATACCCTCTCTCTTAGCTTCTCACGCACAAAGAGGCGAAGAACAGCAAAAGGTGCTCGAAACCAAAGAGGCGATGACACGATGAAGACACATTTTAGACGAGCTGGAAAGGCGCCCTTGAAACACAAACATCAGAATAGACAAACAGAATTTTAGAGAAACTTTTTTCACTTAAAATCTTGAATGTAAGCACATTTAAGAGAGAGCATGCTTCTTAATTTTTACCTTGAGCAAATTAAGGATCTTGACACAGAGCTCATAGTCAAAATTGCCGTAGCTTGAGTTGGTCATGTCGTAAATAAAGATGAGGCCGTCTCTTTGAGTTTGTAAACTGAGGAGAAATTAACACATTTCTTTCAATTAAAGCAGAGGTGTAGGCCTAACAAATAAATGTCATGCTAATACATAAAAGATTAAAAAAAAATAAGACAAAGATAGTATTGAAAACACCCTGCTGTCTTTTAAGATTTAGCTACAGGTACTTTTAGACAACTTGAAGAGAAGCTACAATAAATTTTGGCAATGAATGTATGAGGACCTGAGTCAGCAGCAGCATAAAACTTCAAAATTTGAAAAGTCAAAAGGGTGGGAAAACTGGGAAAAAAGGACAAAATGAAGAACACAATGAAAGAACCAGAACCAGTGTCTCTTCTCGGATTTCCTACTCAATCCACTGTCCTATTAAATAAAAGCATAAAAAGCCCCCCACCTCTCTATGGCTTTGTCCAGCTGATAGATGATGGCCTGTAGCACAGCTTTATGTGTGGTGACATCTGGCCGATGGAGGCGAGCGGTGAAGAGAGCTAGAGCAGCGCCCTTTGCATCACGACCAGGCTGATAAAAACATATATGAAGCTATATGAATCAAGTACATTATACAGTATAGAAATAATAATAAAGAAACAGAACTCCATCTCTATGTTATTCCTCTTTGATGATCAGTATGAACATTCTCTGTGTCTTCCTTATTTAATAAGCTGCTGTCACTTTGTGTCACCTGGTTTCCATACTCACCAGGACTGTGAATTTACCACTCAGCAGCTCAGAGCGTAGGGGGTCCTCGTCAGGGTTGATATTGATGATGCCCTCTTTGATTCTTGTGTTCTAGATTTGATTCATGAGACGAGAAGAAACAGAAATGTCATTAGCTGAAATGGCAAGAAACCAAACTGCATTTTACACAGAATTACCTTATGTTTTCACTTGGGTGGTGTCACTTTTAAAGACAAATCTTATTTCAACTAGGGCTATGAATTCACAATTAAATTGACTGTATGTCAAAAACAGCATAAACTTGTAGTCACTGAAGTCATAGGATGCATTTCTTACATCCTATGACAACCTTTTTTAAACTGATCATCTGGCTCCAAGTTTGAAACAGTAAACATTAAAAACTTGAGCATTAGTGGCTCCATTTATCCTTCACTGGTTACCAGTTACTTTAGGCCTGATTTTAGAATTTAATGACTATGGTTTTTAAAATCCTACATTGCCAGGCATTATCTTGCATCTCTAATCTTGTACCTTTTTCCACATCTAACCAGAGTTTGAGATCCTCCGACAGGAATCTAGACTGTTGACATAGTGATCTGGCCTCGGTTGTTCAGGTTTGGAATTCCTTACCAGAAGATCTCAGATTAGCTAACTCTGTATCTACTTTTAAATCACTGCCGAAAACGTTCCTCATCACAGGGCGGTATCCTAACTTTTGTGCTATTGTCTTTAACCTAGTTTGTCTATTACTAGGGATGCATGATATTGGATTTTGCCAATACCTGATCATTTAAAACTCATTTTGGCCAATACCGATATATATAATTTTTCCCACTGTAAAAAACACCAATTCCATCCTGAACTACAAAATTTTTTTTAATATTGGTCATCTATGTTTTTTTTAGAAACTGACAAGACATTTGATTTTTATAAGAAATGAGGGATGTATTTTTTTTTCAAATACAGCCATACACTAATGAAAAACTTAGAGTAATGTCTTTGGGTTACATGTGCATCACATGCTACATGTGTTTTAACAGTACACCCAAAGTCATCTGCATCTTTGAGGGTAATAAACAGCAGCAAAATAACCTGCTGACACTGAGCTCCACAGTGCAAAAAAGAAATAGCTTATATATTTAACAACAACAAAAAAGACAGATTCCTAAATGCAAATAATCTAGCTATAGTTTGGAGCTTAAATATGATTTAAAATTTTGAAATAAAACTTTTACTGAAGGAGTTCTCCTGATTCTCTTGTTAATTTTTTATGAACTTCAGCTTTTTAGACATCTTTATGTTCACTCTGCTTGTTTTAAACTAATTTATTTTAATCATCTGCCTGTGACACACCTTGTCTTTATAAATAAAGCTGTTATTATCAGCAGCCTTATGAATATCATGGTATCATTGCTCATTAGATTTTAGTCATGTCCCTTGGCTAGAAGAAGACATCCTATTGAAGCAGGTGTAAATCCTTAGTGTAAATTGTCAGTGACAGATGATACAGCTGATGCTAGCGACTCTATGAAGTGAAGCCTCAAAGATCACATCACCTGTGTTTATTCAGTATTAAGTAATATCCATTAAGGCAGTGTTTCCCAACCATTTTTCTTTGAAGCCCCCCCCCCCCGTACCTAACAAAAAAGAAGCCCTCTCAGGACCCAAGAGAGAAGAAAAAGTGATACACTGGCATCAAAAATCAACAAAGATTTTAATTGTTTCTCTGATAAAACCCCAAAAAGGTCTATTCACGCTTTTTATCAAAAGACCTTTGAATAAAACTACTTAACTGATTTGTCATGGTTTTAGTCAATATTTGCCAATCTATTTTTAGCAGCCTCAGAGCAGACAAAGATATAAAAATTAATCAGATTTAAGAAAACCTGACAGGATTTTGCTTTTCTAGTCTCAGGGGAGACTACAATGTAAATGTCACTGTCACGTTTAAATTCTAACTTTTTTTTAAGGAGCAGATATCACTATTTTCATGTTGGTCCAACAGAGCCGTTTGAAAAAAATGATCCCTAGGAGGGATCTTAAGACAGCCAAATCAAATCACTTTATCCCTTTAATTTACTAAGTTTCTACTTACTGATACAAACATACCCCCTTTATATTACACCATCACAAGGCCCTGAAGAAATTACCGTAATTCTAACTGCAACTGTAATGTTAATAAGGTCAGGCCTGTTTAATCTCTTTCCCAGATTCATTCAGCCTTTACTAAACCCAGTGGTCAGTGATCTCAGCTTTGTCTTCCATAAAAACACGGCCGTACCTTGTATGCTTGGAAGAGGTCGATGGCTCTGGTGACGTCGAACTTGCGGGCCATAAGAAACTTTACAGCTGTCGGTTGGGAGACAAGCCCAGCGCTGTGAGGCTGCTCCCTGCTACGCACCTCACTCAGGAACTCCTCTACAGCCTGGACCAAAGGGAGACAGGAAATGTAAGAGAAAATGTCTATTATCTAGAAGAGAAACACAAACTCATAAACTCAACAATTAGAGTGACAAGGAGGAGTTGGGATGATTAGGAAGCCAAGGATGCTCTGACAGACAGCAATCATTTCCAGTAGACAACACCAATGAAAAAAATGTAAAAATCAAGTAATAACAAGCATGAACTGATTTGATACAAACTAAGTTTAAATGAACTATAAAAGGATGTAGAAAAATAAATTGAGAAGAAAAAACGGGTTGAAGTACAAGGTATCTGTGTAGGTTCTCAGTCATCCAGGTCATGGTTATCCAACGCTGATCAAAGGGGCAAATGGACTGGTAGCAAATTCATGAAGATGTTTCGCCTCTTCTCCAAAAGGCTTCTAAAGTTCTGAGAGTGACTAAGGAAGAGTCAGAGTATATAACAAAGGATGACCATTGCTGTGTCTGTAGTGACATCCTGTATTTCAGTAGCGGTAGCCCTGAAACACAGGGCTTAAAAGATTCCAAAAACAACAGAAGGGAAGATGAAGGAAGAGAAACACCTCAGAGAAGCTCTACGAAAATGCGGCTATCCCAACTGGGCCTTCACCAAGACCTCTAAGAAGCTAGATACCAACAGAGAACAGGAGAACAAGCGCCATTGCAGCATTGTAATTCCCTACTTGTCTAGAGTATCTGAAAAACTAAAGAGGATCTTCCACATAAATGTATGGCACAACATAGAAGGGCCACCTCCTCTAGACAGGACTCTGCTGTTCATCTCCATCTTAAGGATTTGGGACATTCTTTTGATGACAACAACGTCTCTCTCTTATCCAAGAAAGACTGTTGGTTCAAGAGAGGTGTCAAGGAAGCCACTTTTGTCAAGATGGAGAAACCATCCCTGAACAGAGGTGCGGGCTAAGACACTTCCTATCACCTACATACAATGCAGTGCTGGATTCCTTCCACAAATGATCCAAACAAGACCCCCACCAGAGAACAAAGGACCAGAGAATATGTGACCTTAACAGTGGGAAATGCCCACTTAGCCACACCCCCAGATGAAACAACTCTGCTAATGGCTGTCAGGTGACCACACAGCTCATCTGCATAGCCATGGTCACACTTTGCTATATACTCTGACTCTTCCCCAGTCACTCTCAGAACTGAAGAAGCCTTTTGTCCTCATGGATTTGCTACCAGTCCAATTGCCCCTTTGATCAGCGTTGGATTGAAGTACAAGGTTTCCCTGTAAACAAGAACAGTGTATATTAAATTCATTGAGTTTTGGCAGTAAGGCAGTGGTCTGCTGGGTTTGACCTGGGCATGAAGGTCTTACCCCAAAGGAGGGTCAACCAATATTGTTTTCTCAAGGCCGATATGATAATCAGTGGTTAATGACACCAGTTTGAACTGATATGCTTTTATTATGACATAAAAAAATGTACTGAATGTGGCAAAGGGAAAATTTCATGATTAAAAATACGTAGGATAATACATAATTTAGCCAAAGGTCTATCAGCTTGAAAGACAGTACAGAACAGCACAGTAGCAGCTGGAAGTGATGCTGTATGCCAGGGACGTCAAGATCCCGATCGTATTTATCGGATCGGAGCCAGCATAAGCATTTTTAATTGGTCGGAGATCGACAATTTGATCCGATCAGCCCAGCTGATCATTTACCTCAGCTGTTGTAGACGGAGCACAATTTAGGAGAGGCCGGAAACACACCAGTAGCGGTGGTAATATTAGCATTCCTGTGTTTAAAATGTCAGTGGTGTGGAAAACTTCAAACGTGAGGGTGAAAACAGTCCATTGGCCTCTTGCAGCATCTGTAACACGGCAGTTTCACGAGGTGGCAGCAGCAGAGCTGCGTTTAACTCTACAAATGTGATCCGTCATCTCTGAACTAAACATGCAGCGAAATACTCTAGCAACAGGTAGCTTCACCCAAGCAACAACCTCTGGACTTTAAGAGGAAAGACAAGTACCCTCGAGAGAGCGATAAGACAAAAAAGGTAACAGAAAAGCGTTTGAATTCATCGCTGTGGACAATCATCCCATCTCTGTGGTGGAGAATTTGTGTTTTTGTAGTCTTCTTGAGCTTTTAAACCCACGCTATGCCCTGCCATCTCGACATTACATCACTGACACTGCCTTACCGAAGCAGTACAACAAAGTATGTGATAGCATAATAGAGAATTTAAAAAGCAATTTCTTGGCTTTACTACAGACATTAAGAGCTCAGCTGTTTGCCCCATGTCACTGCTGAGCCTCACTACACAGTCCTCCACCTTCGACTGAAAGCGTACAGTATTTCATGCATGCCAGTTTTGTGGGTCTCACACAGCAGAGCATGTAAAGCAGGCCATCAAAGATGCTGGTTTTCCTAAACAACAAGCTACACTTCATTTTAAAGTACCCGGTGGGTAAAGAAATAAAAGTGAGGGAGGAAAAAGTTATGCAGCAGCTCCAGTTGCACTTTAGAAATTGCACTGTAATAAAAGTGCCTTGTATTTGATGTTTGGGTATTGCAGTGTTAATGTTTTGGTTCATGTCGATGATTAAGCTGGTACATTTTAACAGGGACTGTGGTTTTGGATCTGTACGATTCATATGTTTTTGACCCCATTCAGGGTTTAACATTAATGGTTGCCCGAACGCCCGGGGCAACTTCAAAAAGCCGATGGGCAAGCAAAACTCGTTAGGACTAGGGATGCACCAATTGTAATTTTCTGGCCAATCACCCATCACTGATCTTTAAAAAGCCTGACCTGCCTGATTCCGATTTTGGCCGATACCAATTATTATTATTTTTTTTTATAACTGACAGCATACACCTTCAATTTTCCAATCTTATTTTATTGAAAAACATTGAACAATACCCATGAAACAATACAAACTTGTTGTTTTAACTGCATATGAGGTAGTTCAATCAAATATAAATGAAAAGTTTAGAGCATCGCTGTCCAAACTACTAAATTATATCAGTTCCTTTAGTCTTTCATTTTTCACATTTAAGTAGGTAGAGGTACATATGAAACCGATCTTATCTAAGTATCGGCCGATCACCGATCCCCCAAAATTAAGGAAATCGGCACCGATTCCGATTTTGGCCGATCGATCGGTGCACCCCTAGTAAGGACATGCCCCATTGGGCAAACACAACTCTGAGCTTTTCTATTCATTGATTTTATCATTTTCTTCTCTTGTTTCTGTTACTACGGAGCCCTGAGTATCCAGATGCAGTGTGTTGCTGCCTCCATCGGCAGAGCGTGTCTGCTTATGTGCAGACAGCTACTAAGAGAGGGCAAGGAGGGTCTAACTCAGTGATACTCAACCTGCGGCTCTCGAGCCACATGTGGCTCTTTAGTGACCAGCTGCAGCTCTTTTAAGGCTTCCTTAAAAAAAAAAAAAAAAAAACTAACTAAAAACCTTTATGAAGGTAAACACTGTCATCTCTAAAGATTCATGGTAGGTCACATCAATAAATTTGCTTTCAACACAAAGAAGACAGGCCTCAACTTCCAAATTTAAAGATTTATCATTTTATATCCATATTTTTTTACCGTTGGATGTGCTCGATGGAGGAGCGTGTGTGAGAGAAGAGAGCAGAGGAAGTCCGTCCGTGGCACGTCTCTTTAGTAAGCTCATTCATTGAGGTCTGCTGTCTTCTGTTCAAACTGAAGCTTCTCATTTCCTCATTTTAACTTTTTCTCCAGCCACTTCCTGCCGATGCCCTCTCACACCCGTGTCCTTTGACAATTATGCCGATGCACATCATCAACTAGCATAACACACATGGATCACACATGGAGATAACATCACATCTAGTTACATTTGTCCAAACGTGGGTGTTTTGTTTGATATTTAATCCATTAATGATCATAAATATTGTCAAAGGAGCAGAAATCTAAAACCAAAGCTCCAAAATGAGGCAGTGTGAAACAATGTGTCTGTTAGAGCTGCAGGTGTGAGGCAGGGCTGGTTTTAGTCATTTGGAGGCCCAGGGCAAAGACCAAAATGAGGCCCCTCCCCTTTTAACTAAAGAATTAATAATAAGTGGAAAACATCTCTTTTATGTTAATAAAGCCACAGAACTCCAGTAAATGCCCCAATGTGAGATATAAATACCCAAATAGCCAACCATAGTTCATCGTTTTCTTTGAAAAGCATCTCAGAGCTCAAACTCAGCACATTCTAATGTCTTAAAAAATCTTTAGGCCAGGTGAAACTTTCATAACGCTGGTGTTGGGCCGAAGATTGGCATCTCCAAAATGATCACTTTTCAGGGAATGAAAATTTTATAATTTATAAAAATGATAAAAATCTGATCTATAAAAACAAATTAAATTAAAATCATGAAAAACTGAGATACAAGGTTTTAGCCTAATGTCAGTGATAAACAAAATAAATATATGTTCATTATCAGTGACAGATTGGTTCTTCTGACACTATGCAGACATTTGTATCCTATTTAACTTCATAATTATCCACCAGTCCACTGGTTTATTTCATTTCAACTACAGTTTAACTGACCTATTATCTACCTTGCATTCCCAGTTTGGATTGTGGCTCTTGCTAAAGTATTTTTTAGACAGTGTGACTCTTTGGTAGAATAAAGTTGAGTACCACTGGTCTAACGGTTACAGTACAGGGTGGAACTGTGAAATAGCACTTTAAAGGGGCACTATGTAGTTTTGGGGAAGACATTTTTAATCAAACAAGAAAAATCTTGATTGGATGATTTTCACATGTTCAGTAGGTAAGAATTAGTCATATTTTAGTTCTAAGTATGTTGTGAGCAAAATGTATGCACTTGGCAGCCAAAAAAAGTACCTCCTAGACAGGGCAAGTAGATATGAGTAGCACTTGCCCTGAAGGTAAAGTAGGCAAAAACCTTAACGTTGGACCCTGCCATTCATGTAAAACTGTTTACATCACTTTAATGTGGAGTTGGGATGTTTTTAATTTTCGTTTTTCAGTTCAGTTTTTCTTGTGACTAATAGAGTCAAGTTAAATACCACTTCTAAGTGGAATTATAATATTTCAAATTCATTTATTGAATTAATTTGTTATTGTGACTATTGACTCTGCTTTCATCACTCTAAGTTGAACTGAGGTTGAGTTCACTTTTTTGGCTGCTCAGGTCATTCAGCTGTTTTGACCACTTTTAAGTTGATTTTTGATTGTCTGATTTAGCTAATTCAAACACTGCACTAAGTGAAAATGCAACTTTATTTTTTTGACAAATGATTAAAGCGAAACAGAGCTATTACACCATTCTGAGCAGAAATGTGATTTTATGCAACATTTTCCATTTTACAGTAATGTTGGCTGTACTGACTTAAATAGAATACGAGTGAGATATCTAACAGTTACTCAATTTACTTCAGTTATTTTTGCCAAAAAAAAAACAAACAAAAAACAAAAAAAAAAACAACTGAAACTCTAATCTAGGTAATTATGAGTATCAGATCGGGACTGGGTATTGGTAGATATTCAATATTAAAAAATCAGATCTGGATCGAAGGCCAAAAATGCTGATCGGGACAACCCTACTGTATGCTCATTGTGTAAGTGCTGATTGGCTAGAACTCATATGACATCTGGCCAATCAGACTGTGTTGTATGCAGGGCACTCTTTGCAATGGAACCAAAGTAGCACACATTTGATTAATTAATTCTACCAACTACTGCTAAAATACAATGTTGAAAATAATAATAGGCCAAAAGCCAAATACAGACATCAATAATCAGCTAAGCTGATGAGTTGGCCCCTGATTAACAATGTATGTTTTAGTAAAATTAAATGGTTGTTATTATCTGACAGCTCTTTCCTCTTTGCAGTTTGAGTTGTTTTTTGAATCACCAACATTCTTGTTATATTTATTCATGGCTCTCTACCAAGACAACCTGCTACATGCAAACATTAGATGCAAACATCTAATGCAGAAGAGGAAGCTGACATATTTGTATAAATTATCGTAAACTGGGCTTTTAGGTTCTGTCAAACTAGTCCACATGAATAAAGCTTAGTTCCTCAGTCTTGCGCTGAAGTTCATCATTGTAGTTAGGGCATTTCAATGCAAGATGTGCAAAGCAGACACCAACCCTACATGTAAATAGCAAATGGACTTGATCTTGTATAGTGCTTTTCTAGTCATCTGACTACTAAAAGCAGTGGGATCAGATTAGAGTTAAATGTCTTGCCCAAGGACACATCAACATGTGACTGGAGGAACTAGGGCTCGAACCAACAACCTTCCGAGTGCGAGAGGACTAATTCTTACGTACTGAGCCACAGTAACCCCTCTTTATGACATGCAGTCACATAACTGCATATAAAAAAACAAACAAAATGTCATTTTATAGACACCTGTAAATTGACTGAAAGGCTTTTAGTGTGTTTGCGTACCCTCTTGTATTTCTACATGAGCTAATCTTTAATGACAAAGGCATCCAACTTAAAATTCGTGCATCACAGTTTTCTCTGCTGTTGACAAATCTTAATGCTGCATACATGAGGAGAGTAACACTCAAGAAGCTCTAGGAGAATACCTCTAATCAAAAACTAGGCTGTACTTTATTCACAACAAGTTGTTGATTTCAACAACGACCCAAATTACGAACATTTTGATCCCCTCGGGGCACTGATACGTGCTCGCAGACCTGAAGTAAGAAACCAAAAAACATATCAGCAAATCCAAGCATCAGCACTAGCGTGACCTGGGACTACTTATCAGCCAACCTGGTGAATGCCTGATGGAGATGAACGCTTGAAACGGAGATTAAAGCAGAGTATCCTGATGACATTTGATATTTGCTATCGGCATAAGGCCCACCCCTTTACTAGAAAGCGACGGCAACAACAATGCTAGGAACCGGAGGATCGCTTCTGTGAATTCTCGACCGTAAATCTGATAGGCAGGACTCTCCTAGCTGAGCGGCTCACAGATAACACTGTTGTACGAGAAGATTGGAGATCTAGGGCTGTCTTCACTGTGTCATTGCATGTATTTACAACGCAAACGTAAAGCATCCAGTGTTTTGTCATTTCGGGCCAGCACAATGGATCAAACATGATTTTTAACATAGAACCAGATAGCGGTCGAGGAAATTCCCTGCAAGTCAACAATAGCTATTAGCATTAGCCAGCGGGCTAGGTTACATGTGGCAGCTAGATGGCCAACGGCAGCGCAAAGACACAATAAGCCTCATTTTATTACACGAACCATGAGTGACCAAGTGTCGCAACTTCACATGAAGAACATGAATAGAACTGTGGGGTTCATATAAAACTGGGATGAAACAGGAACGAGTATTAGGGCTACACAGCCGGCTAAATGCTCCGTATTGCTAGCAAACGCCATCATGCTAACACACATGCTAACTGCTGTCAGTCACACCGGAGTCAGTACACTGAAGAGGGGCGACCGGGCCAGGACTATTTACGAGACCAAAGCGTTTCAGAGATGATACGGCATTAAAAAACATATAAAAATGAATGGGTCCGAATAGTAGCGGGAGGTAATATATTAACATTCCTAACATGATAGGGAGAAAAGGAAAAAAAATCGTAAAGAGACCCTTACCAGCTGCTCCTGAGTTGTCAGGGCTTCCGCCATCTTGAAGCCTCCGCAACGTCGCAGCGGGCGCGCCCACCAGCCGCTCGCTCACGCCCTACACCCTACACCCCGAGACAGAGGCCGAGGGCCCGCCCATTTGCCTGACCAGAGACCCTTGAATTTACTTTACTCTTTTATAAGAAACCACACCTTATCACCAGAATATTTTATTAACCTAATTAAGTAAACTAATTCCATATGTGTCCTATATCTATGCTTTTCACAGTTTTTGACATCTAGCTTATCTCACATTTCCTAAAAAACATGTTTCTGGCAGTCAAAGTTGACTTTCTTGAGCTCAAGCCTTTATTATTTCCATTTATATTAATGTGTTTTTCCTTAAATCGATTTCTTAGGTAATAGCTGAGCAAATGAACAATTCAGTATTCAGTATTTGCAAGTTATTTTTTACAGTTTATCAGTTAATCTTTCCAGCTCTAAACCTGCAGGCCAGTTGCTGCACAATAATAATAATACACAGAAAAAATTGGAGTGTTGAATTCTCAGTGCTAAAAAATAGGTGTTTATTTTACCTCCCAACTTTTAATTCTAACTTTGTTCCTGAGTGAGATGACCTTCAGTGTTGGAGAAATTTCAGAATGGTGATCATTCAGTGCTAGTCCAACTCTGTAGAGACTTGATCTAAGCTCTGCCCACTGTCATTTCATATCCTTGGGGTGGAGTTTTCTTATCATGCCCTGGGGTCAGAGTATTTTGATGTGTTCAGGTACCTGCTGTACAGTGATTACTGATGAATTTCTTTTGTTCATGTTTTTTTGGAATTATTGTTGTTTTTGATGTGAATTTTCTGCACCATGGGTGACGTTATCCACTGGGTTGGTTACTTCCTGCCTGTGAGAGGGGTTGGCCCATAGAAAGTGTGGTGTGCTCTATCTATCCTTGAGACAGTCACCTAACTTCGCCACTGGTGTTCAACTGGAGGAGAAAATATTTAGGTTTGAAAAGTCTATTGCACATTTGTGTAAATAATAAAGATAAAAAAAAAAATCTGAAAATGGACACACATAGGGAAAGTGATATTGATATTGACCGAACCTGGGGGCGGGGCTAACTCCCCCTATGATATCATGAGGGGAAAAATGAAAAACGGCTTGTTTCAGCATGCATTTTCTGAAAGGTGGAGAATGGGGGTGGGGTGGTGGATTTTTTGATGTTGGGTAGGCCAGGGGCACATATTTTTGCTAGAAAAGCCTGAAAGGGGTATTTTGCATAATATGTGAACTTTAACTTGGAACCAGAAAGTCAGTTAAAAACTCGGAAGAAAAGTGCTGAATTAAATGTTATAGGAATTGAATGAACACGGATGATTTTGCTGTGTAGCAACATATGTATTTCATTTCCTCAGTATCCCATTTTATGAGTTACTAAATAAAGTTGTTTCCTGATTATTTTGAAAAGGCTTATTTCATCCTGCATAAAATGCTACATTTGTGGAGTGTATTTGTCCTTTAACTAGACTCTCACCTATTTGAAAAATGATCCAGTATGAAGCATTTTATCTTTTATGTCTGACAGTGTTTTTAGGATGGTTGTACTTTCAGTTGTCCTTTGATATATCATTATGTTTATGAATTTCAGCATAAGTTTGCATGCTGAGTCTGTATGATTGTGTTTTCCATGTTTGAAGGTTTTGCTTGGCTGCAAACCGAATTTCATTGGGGGACAAGAGAGTTAAAATTCATGGTTAATATGAAATAATCATTAGTTTGTCATTGAAAACTAAGATGCCTAACTTTCATCAATTCCTGCTGAACTTTTAAACACTGTTAATGTTGTTGTGGACTCCAGGAAGAATGAAAGGCACCTGGCTGCAGACATCAGACATCAAAACAGTCAGGTTCTGTGAGGAAGAACAGCTGCTGCAATGATGAAACAATAAACTAAACATTAAACTAAACAAAGTTAAGTTTTAGTGAGAATATAAATGTAAGTGAAAAGCACCGGTGTCAGGGGAGTAAGTATTTTTATGAGGACTCAAACTTAGACCCTTTTTTTTCTTGAAATTCTGGGTGATAACATCCTTTTGGGCAAAACATACAAACCATAGAACCGTTTTGTTTTTAAATGAAATAGACTGGAATTTTTCGTTTGACTAATGTAAGGTAACAGGTTTTGAAAAAGTGCGTAAACATGGGTGCAATCAGTGGTAACAAAGATTAATGGGAAAGAGGAACTTTAATCAGGAGCGTTTGTTCACATCGGACTGCCTACAGTGAAGCACCTGGGCGGCGCTCCGCGGACTTTTTGATTTGCACCTCCAGGAGAATGTTTACAGTTTGAAGCCCACACATTTACTCATTCGATAACGATTTTTCTTTTGATACTTAATTTTAAATATTGTTTATAAACTTACGCCAAGAGTTAACCTGATGTCATGTTAAGTAAAATCCAAACACGTATGAGTGCGATACTTTTTCAACATGAGCAGCTCGGATCCTTCCCTGAAAAAGAAAAGCTACATGGGACAGCACCAGATCAAGAAGAAAAGGGAGTAAGTTTAAATCGCAATTTGCTTTCACATGATTGAATTACGAGTAGTTATGGTCAAATTAATCTTGTTGCTTAGCGACATCTTCCATAGATTGTCTTATCCTATAAATGGTCACCGCCCTGTCATCGATAAAAATCCATCTTTCTGGGCACAGCTTCCTAGCTCCTGATGAATCACGGTACGGAGCCTCCAGTAAAACCCGGTTTTTGTCTGACAAAACAAACAGACCAGAGGAGATGGGGAGAGACAGC